>NC_090737.1:48986994-49006994 GCF_036898095.1 Palaemon carinicauda
AAACATAAAATTTAGGGTATATATCAGTATAGTGAGATCGTTGTTATTATAAAGACATGAGTCATGAAATGACAATGAAACAATATTGAAAACAGATTTTGTAGATTTGAAAACAAAGACCTCAAAAGAATGTTGGGAGTTAAATGGCAGAACAGGATTAGAAAGGAAACTAGAGGTGTGGTTATTCAGGTGCCATATGAGAATGAGATTATGGTGACGGTTGGATGGAGATGGTTTACACATGATCTTATCTCTCCCCAAGCTTTCAACTGGGTTCCACAAGGCATTAGAAAAGTTGGAAGACGCAGGCCTACAGGGCTGAGGACTAGGAATAGTGAAGTAGGAGATGATGAATGGAGAAGTATTGATTTAAAATATACAGACGACTGCTGTAATCTGACCGAGGCTTTTTGCGCTAATGGGCGTAGAGTAGGATTATGAGCATGATGATGATAATATATTTATATAGAACATATACTATATATATATATATATATATATATATATATATGCTTTACTACCACAAGGATCACGTGACTTGGTATACGCAAAAGCCAGTAGGAAATAATAAAAAGCTTTAGTACCAAGCGCTTTCGTGCATTTTAATACACTTCTTCAGGGTACAATAAAAAGTGAGACATAGTTGAAGGACGTCATTGAGTAAAATAGGATAAAAACAAAAAACTAAAATTTTTTGAACAGTAGAGAAATGATAGAAAAACATAGTCAGCTAACTAGCATTGTCAAACAATCAAATAACCCACAACCAAAATTTGTACTTGAACGCAAACTGGTCATAAACACACAAAAAAATGGTAAACAAATTATATAATTCTGAATTGTTGAACAATACTGGTCATGAGGAATTTATCTAATTTATATAAACCAGCACTAATATTAAAAACACAATCCGACTTTATCTTTATAATACTTGATTCTATAATATTTCTCATAACAATATCTTTTCAAAATAGCAGCTCTTTAGAGGTCTTCCAGTCTATCAAATGATTATATTCATTCATTTGAACGAATAGTGCGTTAGACATATTACCAACTCGAACGCATTATTCATGTTGATTTATCCTTGTTGCCAATATTTTACCACTTTGCCCAATATATTTCAAATTACAACCACTACATGGGATTTCATATATGCAGCCTACACTATTACACGGAGAGTTCTTTATCAAAATACACTTTATAGTAGAAGAATTTCTAAAAACAACATTAACCTTAAAACATCTTAAAATTTTTGGTAGACAGAGAAAACTATCATTATACGGTAAAACTAATAAATTATCATGATTAAAAGATGTTACATTGTCAATTGCATAATAAGTTTTTTTGGCTTTTTGTAATGCTAAGTCAACTAAGTATCTTGGGTACTTCAAATTAAAGGCAATTTCGTATATTCTTAAACATTTTAAGATGTTTTAAGGTTAATGTTGTTTTTAGAAAATCTTCTACTATAAAGTGTATTTTGATAAAGAACTCTCCGTGTAATAGTGTAGGCTGCATATATGAAATTCCATGTAGTGGTTGTAATTTGAAATATATTGGGCAAAGTGGTAAAATATTGGCAACAAGGATAAATCAACATGAATACTGCGTTCGAGTTGGTAATATGTCTAACGCACTATTCGTTCAAATGAATGAATATAATCATTTGATAGACTGGAAGACCTCTAAAGAGCTGCTATTTTGAAAAGATATTGTTATGAGAAATATTATAGAATCAAGTATTATAAAGATAAAGTCGGATTGTGTTTTTAATATTAGTGCTGGTTTATATAAATTAGATAAATTCCTCATGACCAGTATTGTTCAACAATTCAGAATTATATAATTTGTTTACCATTTTTTTTGTGTGTTTATGACCAGTTTGCGTTCAAGTACAAATTTTGGTTGTGGGTTGTTTGATTGTTTGACAATGCTAGTTAGCTGACTATGTTTTTCTATCATTTCTCTACTGTTCAAAAAATTTTAGTTTTTTGTTTTTATCCTATTTTACTCATTGACGTCCTTCAACTATGTCTCACTTTTTATTGTACCCTGAAGAAGTGTATTAAAATGCACGAAAGCGCTTGGTACTAAAGCTTTTTATTATTTCCTACTGGCTTTTGCATATATATATATATATATATATATATATATTCACTCACGCTATGTGAAAAGAACTATAACTATTGTTGGCCTGTATTTCTGAGATATTTATCCCGATGTTAACCAATCGCTTATAGACTTCCACATTATATATATTATTGAATTATACATAAATATATATAAATATATATATATATATATATATATAATTATAAGTGTATATATATATATATATATATATACAATATGTGTGTGTGCGTGAGATGGTGCGTGTGTGCGTGTGTGTATATATATATATATATATATATATAAATATATATATATATATATATATAAATATATATATATATATATATATATAACATACATATATATATATATATATATATACAGTATGTGTGTGTGCGTGAGCGGGTGCGTGTGTGTTTATTCAGCTTAATATGCATGGTTACTGTATATATGATGATACATGAAGATATAATATATACAGGTAAATTACGTTGATACAGATTTCTTCTATGTTTTAAGAGCATTTCGAGTCTGCAGCCCTGAATGTATTAATGATGAAATCAATGAGATTGGAGCAATAGGTAAAAAACTAAAGTAAACTGAAATTGTGTTAGATGATGCCCTAAGAACAGCAAAAAAAAAAAAAAAAACTTTTTTTTCGGTAATGATAACCGAAAAAACTACAACACACAAAATTTACTTTTACTGCCTTATTGTAATTCTTTTAAAGAAATTCCCCAACTGTTGAAAAATTTTAATGTAAATGTAGCATTTAAGAGTAAAAATACAATAAAAACAGCATTAATAAAGAATTCTCCTGACATTACCAAGGGATGTGTATATCGTATTCCATGCAATGCTTGTGAAAAATACTATATTGGTCAAACTGGTAAAGCCCTAGAAAAGAGAATTGAACAACATAAGAAAAGTGTCAGGTATGCTCAAGATAATAATGCACTCTTTGCCCACGTTAGAGATAAAAATCACCCTATTAATTGGTCAGGTGCAAAGAAATTGGTTCATTCAAATAACTTAGTAGAAAGAAACATCATAGAGTCCAGTTTCATAAAAGAAACCTTTGAAAACAACTTGAATATTGGTCATGGAATGTATAAACTTGACGCCTTTATATGTAGAGAGATTTGTAAGCTATATAAAAAAACTTTAACCACTTAATGTAGAATTGAATATATTGTGAATAATTAACGTCGCTGTGAAATTAATATTTAGACCTAAGCTACCATTCATTAAAGGGTACAATTATTTTATATAGTATGCATAAGTACATTTGCACTACAGTATATAGTGTTATGCTAGATATAAGTTTTGATATATACGTGATTATATGTTTATGGTATTAATATATATATATATATATATATATATATAGCTACGTCCATAAAACTTTTTATCTTTGTTATGTTTATTTCCTTTAATTAGTTTTAATTGAAACTCTTTCCAGATATTGAGCAAACTCCAGAACAACTGTCTAAATATTCATATACTGCATGAAAATTTTTGAGACCTTACGGTTATCCTAGGCTGTAGGATGATTTATTGTCGTTATTATTACTATCATTACTAGCTAAGCTACAACCCTATAGTTGGAAAAGCAGCGAGTAAACGAAATAAGGAAATAGATCCCCTATAGGAAGAGTAATGAATATAAAATATCTTAAGATTAGTGGCAATATGAAGGATCAATTTAATTTTTTTATTTACTTTCGTTTGGCCAAATCCAGAGAGAGAGAGAGAGAGAGAGAGAGAGAGAGAGAGAGTGTGTGTGTGTGTGTGTGTGTGCGAGTGCCACCGAACGAGAGGTAGTTAGTGTAATGACTGTTTGTAGTTGTAAAGACTGTTGAAGTAGTAAGTTTGCTTTTTTTTTTTTTTTTTTTTTTTTAGCCGACGCTGGTGGTGAAAGTCTTAAGCGAATGTTTTTTTCTATTTTGACTGTCCCGAATGATGGATTAAATTTTCTTTGGTTGTTCATCGACCAGCTTGGAAGTGATATTTTTAGAACAGCTGGAATTCCTCATTTGGACTACTTTGGAATGATTGAATTGGTTTTTCAATGCCGATAAATTGTTGCTGACCTGTATTGTGTTTAAGGTTCTGATTGGATTGTTCCGTAGATCTGGATGATATCGATGCCGTAACGATCAAGCCAGGTTGAAGGAATTTCTGTTAGCACTAGCGATGATGATGATGATAACATCCACGACACAAATCAATTAATGCAGTTGTGTAGAGATATTTGTCAGACAGTGTTCCGTTTGCTACGGAGTTGTGGCTTTGGGCTAAAATAGACTGTTGGCCCTATGTGTGGACGAAGGTGTCCACTCACATACATACATAAATTTATATTTACGGTCATAAATGTGGTTGAGGTGAATTTTAGATTCAAGTTTTGTTTGTGTTTTCATATGTTTATTTGAACGTTGTTTTTTTTTTTTTTTTTTTTTTTCATTCACAGTAGGCTAAGATTGTAGTAGTAAGTGTGGTTATTTGTTTTGCTAAAGTGTTAGTGAAGACACGCATATATATATATATATATATGTATATATATATATATATATATATATATATGTTTTGTGTTTTTGATGTTAGGTTTGTAGTGAATTTAAGTTCAAGTTTTGTTAATGTTTAGTTTTAAGCTTTTATTGCCTTTGAGGGGTTAAATGGTTGCGGATGGTTATTCTGTTGATGAGCAGTTTTAAGAAATATAGTTCAAGGTTATGTTTCGTTTAACTGTTCCCTCTGTTCAGCAGTCCAGTAGTCAAAGTAAGGGGAAAGTTTGTGTTACGGAGACAATTTTCCGTTATTGTGATCAAGGGTGTGGGGCTTATTCTTGCATCATTCCGCCACAACAACGTTAAAATATATCTGTCATATATAAACTGTGAGGAGACTCTTATCTTACCCTATTCATTATAAAAACATTCGTTGAAAGTTAGAATTTCTAAAGTGCAACCAATTCGACCTACTCAGCAGGTAATGGAAGGTTGAGAAATATAAAAAACTTGCCATTTAGCATTCAAAATATGAATGAAGGATATTATGCCAATGATTCTCTCTCTCTCTCTCTCTCTCTCTCTCTCTCTCTCTCTCTCTCTCTCGTAGCGATTCTTGTTATTTCATTTGTATATATTCTTGAAAACTTTCTGATATATCATATAATCGAGGGAGCTGTCTACTATAAGGTACCTATTGATATTTGTTGGTAACTTTGTGCAAAGTAACACAATATAGGACTAAAGATATATATATATATATATATATGTGTGTGTATATATATATATATATATATATACATACATATATATATATATGTATATATATATATATATATATATATTCGTCTATAATATTTCGATGAAATCCAACAAAATTTCGAGGTGAATGTAGGTGATTTATAGAGATATTTATGAAATAATATTTCTTTACATGTGAAAACACACAGATATCCAAACGATATTTTGGGCGTGCAGTGTAAAGTTATGCAAAAGCTTTTCACCCGATATTTTCTGAAATCAATTCATTTATTGATTTTATGAAAATAAACAACGAGTGAAGTTTTAACGTTAAGAATAAGATATGCAATAAACAAATATATCAGTATAAAATGTTCAAATGACCTAATAAAATATTATTACCTTACTCAGTTAATATCTAACTCTATCACACAAGAAAATATTACATATTTGAAACTAACCATATCTCTGCAAATGAAATAGCATTTTCAATATTAATTCCAATGAAGTCAGTTATATCCAAGTACGACGAAACATGAGTTATTGGATGCTACCAGGCTGAGCCGAGTTTACTATTCCCGAAGTAATATGTCTAAATCTGCAATTCAAATCCTGGGAAGCTAAAACCAGCATTTTCAGGTGGGCAACAACGAGGAACCTAATTGGAGTTGGGATGTATTCCACTAATATGAATTTTGGTGGAGGGAATATGAATTCTATTTCTATTTCCCATTTTTCTTTTCATAATTGTTCCTCATCTTTTCTGATATTAGAGCAATATTTTCATTACTACGGACGGGAATAAATCATGTTTTAAACCATTCCGGAAGACATTTTATGGAAAATTTTCGGTTAGAAAAACTACGAAGGTTAAAGATTTAACGCGAATTGTGTAAGCTCCTAAAGGTTACAAGGATATAGAACTCCCTTAGCGTAAATGGTTCATGTCGATATATACAATTAAAGTCAGGTTAATTATTCGGAAGAATGGTGGGTTTGATGAAACAGGTATGAAATTTCGCAAGAAATTGACAAAGGTATTTTCGGAAGATATTTGGTTTTAGGGCCATTTCACATTCATTTCATGAGCTGACAATAGTCTGCTCTCTGCAGTTTTATGTTTTTCCTTTATTTTTTTTCACAAGATTTTTTTCTACACTAGGGGCATATATAATTGTTTTATGTAAAATTAGATGTCACTAGATAGATAATATAAAAAAAAAAAAAAAAAAAAAAAAAAAACATTTTAATATTATTTGGAATCAGAAGGCTCACATGATGTCTTAGATTCAGAATCCAGGTTTTTGTTACACTGAAGACTTCAGCTAATTTAGTCATGAATCAGGGTAAAAGACAATTGCTGAACTTCTTGAAAGTTATGACAGGATTGTCTGTTTCTCCACATGAATCAGTCTTTCAAGGCTTGATGATGGGAATGTCACTGAAGAAACATCACAATGGCACATGGCCAAGTGGCATGACTTATGTAAGCTTCTCTACAACAGAACAAAACTACAATGTTGATGCTGATGACACTACTGATAGCTCGAAGAAGTTCACCCTCAAGAGTGATGATGAGAAAAGGGCTTCTTCCGAAATATGCTTTTCCTTTGACAATCTGCACCAAATGAGGAAGGAGACTTTGACTTGAAAAGCATGAAAGCATGAACATTTGTGTTTGATATCAATGCCAGGAAGACTGCATTGAAATTTCATGAGAAATCCCTACCGGCTAAACTGAGTGCAGAAGACTTGATTGCACAAGAAGCAAGGTACTATCATTAATACTTCCTTTTTTTGTACAACAGAGCTAGAGAAATAAAATTTCCTGAAGAGTAGGGTGTGGACAAATGAATCCTAGCCTTAGATTTGCTGAACTGGTATATTATATTGAAGTGACTGGCACGGAGAGTTTAGGTGAACCCATATTCAGATTCAGCATCACGGTCAGTCTGTTCACAACAAGGGTAGAATAACTAGGAACTATTGTTCCAGTATGTGACCATTTCACTGACGCCAAAAAAACAGTACTAACCTACTTTGCAAACTTTGAAGCTCAAAAGAAAGACTCTGATGTAGTTTTCATCTTCAACGAAGATGATGATAATGTTGTTCATCTTACCATGGCTGTGAATATAATAAGGAGAGCTATGTTCAATATGATAAAAAACAGTTTGGTGGTTCTTCTGAACCTAACAGCCTCAGTAATTAAATAGCATATAAACCTCATCCGCAGAAAGCCAATTATTATTATTATTATTATTATTATTATTATTTTTATTATTATTATTATTATTATTATTATTATTATTACTAGCTAAGCTACAGTCCTAGTTGGAAAAGCAAGACACTATAACCCGAAGGCCTCCAACAGGGAAAAATAGCCCAGTGAGGAACGGAAATAAGGAAATAAATAAACGATATCAGAAGTGATGAAAAATTCAAATCAAATATTCTAAAAACATTAACATCATTAAAACAGATATTTGATATATAAACTATAAAAAGACTTATGTAAGCCTGTTCAACATAAAAACATTTGCTGCGAGTTTGAACTTCTGAAGTTTTTCTGATTAAACTACCAGATTAGGAAGATCATTCCACAACTTGGTCACAGATGGAATAATGCTTCTAGAGTACTGTGCACTATTGACCCTCATGATGGAGAAGGCCTGACTATTAGAATTAAGTACATACCTAGTATTATCAAGAGGATGGAACTAAATGTAAAGGATTGTCAGAATTATAAAAAATCTTATGCAACATACATAATGAACTAATTGAACGAAGGTGCCAGATATTGATATCTAGATCAAAGAATAGGGCATTTAATAGACCATTAGTAAATTAATATGAAAATCAGCAGCTGAAGACCAGACAATGAAACAATACTTGAAACAAAGTAAAATAAAAAAAAAAAAATAGAACACTTCTTCAGAATAGATTGATCACCAAAAATCTTGAAAGACCATCTCAATAAGCCAATTTTTTGTCCCATTGAAGAAGACACAGACCTGATGTGTTTCTCAAAAGTAAATTTGCTGTCAAAAAAACAAGCCTAAGATTTTATGTCATACAAAGTTAATGAAACATTATTAATGCTGTGATCCGGATGTTGAGGAGCCACTGTCCTTGACCTACTTACAATCATACTTTGAGTTTTGTTAGAATTCAACTTCATACCCCATAATTTGCACCATGCACTAATTTTAGTTAGATCTCTATTAAGGGATTCTGCAATCCCAGATCTACACTCGGGAGATGGAACTGATGTAAAGAAAGTAGAATCATCTGCATATGCAACAAGCTTATTATCTAGAACAAACCACATGTCATGTGTAAATAGTAGGAAAATTAATCGGCAAAGAACACTACCCTGAACACAAAATACCACATTTCTATACTCACTACGGTGCCCATCAACAACAACTCTTTGTGATCTACTACTTAAAAATTCAATAATTATGCTAAGAAACGACCCACCCTCTCCCAACTGTTTGATACTACATTCAAGGGATTTCTGTGTAGCCTTGGAGATTGTAAGAAGAGCATCACTTGCTCCAATGGCCTTAACAAAAACCAAATTACAAACTACAGAAAATGATTACATTCAGCAAATCAATAAGACATTTTGTCAAAAGACATTAAAAAACTTCAGATAATATGGGAGTTATGGAAATTGGCCGGTAATCACTTGGACGTGAGCTACCACAAACACATTTACATAGTAGAGTAACATTACCAATTCTCCAACAAGTGCTAAAACTCCTCATCTTGCTAACTTGCGCAAAATAAGAGATAACTTTAGAACTAAGAAATCTACATTCTTTATAAAAAACAAAGGAAAAATACCCTTCATAAGCATCAAGGTCCATCAAGAGAGCTTTAATTTCACGAGATCGAAAAGTTAAACTAATTAGTTTAGCCTCAGGAAAACAGGAATGAGGAAGTTTCTCATTGCTCTGCTTACAGTAAAACACATCTGCCAAAAGGGCTGTCTTTTCCTTTGAACAATGAGTGACAGAGCCCTCTATTTTGATTAAAGGAGGAACTGTTGTATCTAAACCAAAGAGTACAGATTTAAAGTTAGTCCACCAATCATGCTGCTGGGTTGTAACAGAAAGGGTTTCTCGTGTGGTTAAATTGTATTCTTTTTCAGTTGAAACATAAACTCTCTGAGCAAAAGCTCTGATCTGTCACCCTTCAAAAGAGGATAGGCCTCCTGCTTCTCCAAATAAGGACGTCTACAATCATTGAACCATGGTTTGTCCTTCACTCAGTACATTAGTACACGAGAAGGGATACGCCTACCAATTATGTTGGTTAGATTCTCAATCAAAGGGATTACATGATCAACAATACTATACAATTGTGACCAATTCAAGCCTAAACAATCAGGAAAAATCCTATCCCAGTCTGCTTGACATTTCATATAAATCTTACATGAGTAAGATACATCAGGGACACAGTGAGTGCTCAGTCTTCACCTACTAATGAAATAAAGGCCAGATCAGATGTCCCAACCGGACAACCAACCTCATTTGTTTTAATGCCAGGGAGCCGGTGTATACAAAGTCCAAGCAGTTACTAGACCAGTGAGTAGCCTCACTTACGATTTGCTCACAGCCCGATTAAGAGGTAAAGTCTAAAGCTCTTAAGCCATGGCGATTGGTAGGAGAAACAGAATTTAACCTCTCGCTAGGGTGAGTATTGAACTCACCAGCAAAGAGAAAAGAGGCCTTTCTATCATCTTGTATCTTAGCCATAATGGTAAAAAGGCAATCCAAGATAGAATCATCCATGTCAGGATTCCGGTAGACCGAACACAAATAGAAGTTGTTATGCCTGCCACAAACTTTTATTACCGGAATCTCATGATATCTAGATTCAAAGCAGGGCTTATGAGAAGCAGTGTACTCAGTCCTAATATACACCACCATTCCCTTGGCCTTAAGGATGGCATAGCGTTTCAACATTATTGGCTTCTTAAAACCAGTTATAAGGACCTCAGATGAGTGCCTCATATTAGTGACCAAAGTTTCTGAGCACATAAGAATATCATACTGCCAGGATGCACCTGTAGATTTTGAAAATTTGCATGAAGACCCTGAATATTGACGAAATCTTGGAGGTACTTATCCCGGATTTAGCTCTATGTCTCCAGAGAGCATAAGAATTAATTGTAATGAAAAAAATACATCATGCTTGAAAACCAAATTACCAAGAATGATAACAAACACAGTATGTACAGAAATATAAAGAAAGTAATTGATCAAACCTGTAGAATATATAAAGAAAGTTGGAAAACTGGTCAACAAAGAGGAACCTATACACCATGGAAGGATAAATACCCTCCATGATAGCCACTTCTACTAAAGGGGGACAGTAATGAGGATTTTCAAAAATAAAAGAATCAGATAAGGAAAAGATAACCTCTTCATAAACCACCAGGCATCCATATCCTTTTTATTGTCTGCCCAACACACCATTTCAAAAATACAAGAGGAAGAAAAAAAAAGATAGAATAGTTGGCCCGAGTGTACCTTCTGGCAATAGAACTCAAACCCAAGAGAGTGGAAGACCATGGTACAGAGATTCGGGCACTACCGAGACTAGAGAACAATGGTTTGATTTTGGAGTTTCCTTCTCCTACAAGAGCTACTTACCATAGCTAAAGAGACTCTTTTCTACCCTTACCAAGAGGAGGGTAGCCACTGAGCAATAGCAGTACAGTAATTAGCCTCTTGATCCAAGAAGTGTTTGGTAATTTCAGTGTTGTCAGGTGTATGAGGAAAGACGAGAAGGTGTAAAGAATAGACCAGACTATTCGGTGTATGTGTAGGCAAAGAAAAAAATCATCCGTAAATGGAGAGAGGGATCAAATGTATTACTCTCTGGCCAGTCAAAAAATCCAAGAAATCTCTAGTGGTAGTATCTCATCGGGTGGTTGGTCCCCTGACCAAAAAACTACTGGCAAAATAAAGCCAGAGGATTTTTTTTTCACTCTCTCTGTTAATGTTAGCTGCTATGGTGTTGAAAGGCCCAAACATCAAGGCACAGTCAAGCTCTTCAACAATGCCCAGCCAGTGCTCATGACTTCCAAGCCACTGGTGTCCAACAGAAAGGTACAACATCAGGAGATTAAGAGGACCCCGAGTACAACGAGGCACAACCAAAGAAGATAAACACTTCTGCCCATCTAGTTGGATCTGATGGTTCACACGAAGACTCGCAAGTATGAACTGGTGGACCATTTGTATGATCTGGAACTGAGTATTTCCTATGACCAAACGCAGGCAATCTCAATTGAGCTCGGGGACTAAATCTACCATATCTAAGAGATAGAGAAAACAGTTTATCATACTGAGCTTGAAAGATGGTCTTTTCACAACTGTTCCAGTTGATAATATCGACCACAATACTAGGTCTACCAGTAGGCACGACTCATTCCATGGAACTGAAATATTGCTATTCCAACACCCAGACAATGAAGCTTTCTAGGTTGTTGCACTGTTAATGTTAGCTGCTATGGTGTTGAAAGGCCCAAACATCACGGCACAGTCAAGCTCTTCAAGAATGCCCAGCCTGTGCTCACAACTTCCGAGCCACTGGTATCCAACAGGAAGGTACAACATCAGGAGATTAAGAGGACCCCAAGTACAATGAGGCACAACCGAAGAAGATAAACACTTCTGCCCATCTAGTTGGATCTGATGGTTCACATGAAGACTCGCAAGTATGAATTGGTGGACCATTTGTATGATCTGGAACTGAGTATTTCCTATGACCAAACACAGGCCATCTCAATTGAGCTCGGGGACTAAATCTACCATAACTAAGAGATAGAGAAAACAGTTTATCATACTGAGCTTGAAAGATGGTCTTTTCACGACTGCTGCAGTTGATAATATCGACCACAATACTAGTTCTACTAGTAGGCACGACTCATTCCATGGAACTGGAAATTGCTATTCCAACACCCAGACAATGAAGCTTTCTAGGTTGTTGCACACGACCTTCGTGACTCTGTTGGTGCCAAGATGATGTCATCATATCTCCCTAGACTTGCAGCAATGTGCCTCTTGTTGCTTTTCGAAGGCAAGACCTACTGGTTCTAAAGTAATAAGGTCCAAACTGAGTACATTTTTAGCTCAGACCTAAAGCCTTACGGAAGGGATATTGGTAGGTTTCACATTATTCATTAAACATTATCCTACTTTATTTAAAAATCAAGCATAAATACATCTATATATTTAAATAATTATGTTATCTTCTGCTTTACAGCGGGCTGGAGCACCTGAAGCAGGTGGTGGTCTCTAAACATTGCCTCCCACCCATGCAATGGGGATTTGAATTATTTCTTTCCAGACAAAAACAAGGCCTATCCACCGTCTCTGTCTCAGGTGGGTGACCTGAAAGTAGGGATCAAGTCTGACTTGATGTCCTACGTAGAAACACTTTCTCCGGTGAAAGAGGATTTCTCCTTCCAAGTGTACAGGTTAAAATCCTGTGATCAAGGTCTGTAAAGACATTCCATGGTTAAGTCACCTATTTCTCCAAACTGTATGGAGGAATAAACATTACGTGGGAACTGAACATGGTAAACAGCTTGACGGCTGACACTAGCAGGAAAAGCTGAAAGAGAGTTAGGATAGGAGCTGAACCATCAAGTACTTTTCCTGGAAACTGACAAGAGTCTCCACACCAACAACAAGACAGAAGCTGTTCTCCTTCCTGGTTTCTAACATGGCAGTCATTGAAATCAACTAAAAGCTTATCACCACAGAAGACCATGGATTTTTTTGCTCCAATTGCTAAGACATGTCAGTTCTAGCACTATGCACACAAAAAGAGGTTGACACTGTATCCTCTTACACCTATGGAATTCAGGACAACATGGGTACAACATGGCATGCCTGGCCATAGCATTATCCAATTGCCTAAACATATTTGAACTATGGATTGTTTTTGGAGCTGTAAAAAGCCTCAAGCTCATCGCTGCTCAAAATACTGGCAAAGGTCCTAGTCCTTACTAGTGTTTGGTCTTGCCATTGTTCCACGTCTTTGCTGGATGTGACAAATTCTTTTGTTTGGTTGGCAGGACCAAGACGACTCCACGAGACATCTGGACCGCCTATGGAGACATCACAAACATTCTGTGTCTCGGGTGCAGTGACAAACCCATGGGCCATTGATGAGTGAATGTAGCCACTAGAGCGATTTGTAGTCCTGCTGTACGATCGCACCAGCATGAAGGAAGGTGTGAAACAGTCAAGGAAACAGGTGCTCAGCAAAAAAGGCACGATCTGTCTCCTACACAGGCTGCACTTATCCAACACACCAAGTGAGCGACCCAGTGAGCTGGTCAGTATGGAGCACGAGTGATGACCTCTGTGTTAGAGAAACTGTCACCATGTGATTGGGTCTGGAAGAAGACTGGTGGTGGATGGAGTATAACCTGGGCAGCCCTAGTAGTACTGCAGATAGGTGAAATAATTGGAAGAATTATGGGTTTGGTGAAACATACACGAAATTTGGTGTGCAGATACTCTCTGCCTCTCAATGATGATATTTAGATATAGGGCCATCTCAGATTTGACATGTGACGAAAATGGTGGCCATTTTCAAAATGGCTGTCATTGCTCATTTGAAATTCTTTGATATTGTAGGTTAAATCAATTCTAGGTGTTGGAATGTTTTTATTTCTTATTATAGATCATACATCAGTAATTATACTGTCCATATAACAGTTGAAATGGCAAATCATTAATAGTTTGAACTAAATAATAAGACTTTATCACCTTCATAGCATGTTAAAATATTTGGGTGTTGCAATGTTTTTATTTTTATTATAGCTCATTATAGTCTAATTGTATATTAATGGAAATGTGTAAAAAAGTAATTAACTGTTTTCTTTGTAATGGGTCTAGCTGAGTACTGTCTACTGCACTGACACAGAGCAGTACACTGAAGTGGCGCCTTCAGGCATTTGCAGCGTCCTCTGCAGTCATTCTTGCAGCCAAATTGCAAAAGTTCCCAGCAGGTTTTTTATGCTTCTGGTAGGGTTGTCCAGTTAATACTCCATTCATCACCAGGTTTCTTGCCCCAACCCCATTCACTTGGTAATGGAAGCTCTGGAGCAGGGGTCATCATATGGGCCCAACAGTGACCAACCTAGTAGGAAGCTCTCTTGATGTGCTGGATGAGTGCAGCCTGTGAAGGAGGTAGACTATCAATAGCTCTGCCTTCCTTGGTCAGCAGGTGCTTCCTTGCTTGGTTCACACCCTCCTCTGTGCTGGTGCGATCATACAACAGCACCACAAATCTCTCCAGTAGATGCATCCACTTATCAATGGAATGTGTGTCTGGCATGGCACTCAAGGAACAGAATGCTGGTGTGACTTTTCCATAGGTGGTCCAGGTGTCCCATGCAGTTTTCTTGCCTCTACCACCAAAACAGGACACCGTGTCACAACCAGGTTTTCTAGGCACGGTATCAAGTTAGACTTGTAGCCAGTTCTCAAGCCTCCCATCTGAGACAGACAGTGGACAGGCCTGCTTTTCGGGTTTTCGTATCTGGGAGGCAATGAATAGTCTAGAGAAGAGCAAACAGTCAATCCTCAAACATGACATCTGAAACTGTTTGCTTGACTTCTCTCTGACCGGTGGTCGACTGAAAAGATAAAAATTGTCCCGTTTGATGGGATCTGTGATAGGTACTGTATGGTTCCTAAGACTCTTTTCAACTTAGGTCTCATTCTGCTCGAGTCCAGCTTTCTCTATTTTCCACACTGTGTCTGCCACTACTGTATCCACAACGTCTCTGCTGTCCAGAACAAGGAAATCGTATGCCTTTTGCAAATGCCGTCTGTGCATGTTTCTTCTGTTCATGGTGACGTACATCTGTGTCCTGCCTCTTCTCGGTAGATCCTTCAAATTCCTGAATCAAAGGAGCCATCTCGGGACTAGATACCACCCAGCTACGAAGAGCTGCAGGGCTCTCTGTCAGGCCCACAGCACCACCGTCTCCTTTCATGGAAGCATACAGTGAACCCTCGCTACTTCGCGGTTCGACCATCGCGGATTCACCACTTCGCGGATTTTTTTCATAACCCATGTATATACATATATCGCGGATTTTCCAGAAATATCGAAAATCCCGCGATGTGACCGATGGTGCGAGATTGGAAAAAGTAAGGAAAATTGAATCGTGATTGATTTTCAATATAAATGAAACTTTGAGGAGCAACAAAGATATCATTTGTTAGAGAGATAGAGAGAGGTAAGGAATGGGAGGTAGTGAAAAGTAGCCCACAGAGAGAGAGAGAGAGAGAGAGAGAGAGAGAGAGAGAGAGAGAGAGAGAGAGAGAGGGGGGGGGGTTAAATGTAATAAACAAAAAAAATTGATAGGTTATAACACATTGGTGCTTATGTAATATCAACTGTATACTGTAGACGGTTTGAATAAGTTAAGAAATGGTATAAATGATACTTTTTTAGTGTATTCGTACACACTCAAGAGCGGCAGCTAGATGACAGCTGATCTAATCACAGCCAAAAGTAAAAAAAAAAAGAAGTCAACAATACTCGATTTTTAAAACAAACCCGAAATTTAAAAACAAAAGTACACGCTTTCTTAATGTGCAATTAACTATTTAAAGAGTGGCAATTTTCTGGAATAAAATGATATTTCCCAAAAAATAGTGGTTTGCTGATGAAATCGGATGCCGTATTTTTAGCTATGATTGAAATGGTTGTGGACTCGGCCTAATTATTTCGTTTCGTATTTAATTGACACTAAGAAAACTAATTTTAGTTTCTTCATCTAAATGTAAGTATTGTATAACATGAAAAGAGAGAGAGAGAGAGAGAGAGAGAGAGAGAGAGAGAGAGAGAGAGAGAGAGAGAGAGAGAGAGAGAGAGAGAATCAGCTGTTGTACTCAAATGGCGTCGTGTTTTTGTTTCGTGAGAATTTCATCGCCACGACTTTAACAACAACATACTGTGCTGAACTACTGTAATATGATAAAGTAAAATATTTGTAATCTATTTTATATGAAATGGGGCTATTTTTTTTCGTTTAAAATTTACATTTACGTATGTAAAACAACTCTCTCTCTCTCTCTCTCTCTCTCTCTCTCTCTCTCTCTCTCTCTCTCTCGTAGATTGTTTTCCTGCTTTGCTACGTATGCATAATTTTATATAGATACGGTAAATAATATTTGTAATAACATATTTTATTAAAGCTTTTACTGTAATATCATTATTTATCACTTTCATCATGCGCGTTAAATTCCTTAGTTTGTTTACTGAGCGTACTTTATGACGCCGTCGTTTCAAGCGGCGTCATAAAGAAAAACATTTCATTTGGAAGTCCTAAGAAAAATTAAGTAAAACATTAGTAATAACCAAATCAACATACTGTACTGAATAATCAATATAATCGATGCAGAAACTAACCTATACACAGATGTGTAAATGCGTTTGTTTCTTCATTATAATCAGAGATAAACGTAAACAAAACATTGGTTGCCATTTTTTATCGTGCTTTTTGGCGTGTTTAGGAAACGCATGATATAAAGTCGCCCTTAATATTTGTGCCTGTTTTAGTTTAGGGTACGTTAGTACATGCATTAAGAGTTCTGTACATTAAAGGGTAGTTTGTTAACAGTACTACGTACAAGGGAAGGTTTTAAAAGTCTGAATATACATGTTAAATAAATAGGTAAATATGGTGTCACTACTTCGCGGATTTTCACCTATCGCGGCCGGGTCTGGAACCTATCTACCGCGATAAACGAGGGTTCACTGTAGTTCGGCTCATGGGCCTGGTCAATAGCAACAGCAGAGAATGCATGTTTTAACTTCTTGACTACAAATTTCCCCTTCAGAAACTCACATAGACATCGTGATTGAGCTTCTTCCGTAACACCATGTCTCGTATGTGGATCAGCACCCATCTCAAGTAGTATGTATGATCCAGGGCGAAAAACCAAGGGACGATCTCGGACAAGGCCTCTATGTATACATGAAGTTGGCCTCAAGTATCGCTCTCACGTAGACCATCACAGCCAGCTCCAAGTGAAGGATCAAGTACCAGAATTGGAATTGAGGACATGCCTTACACCTTGCTTCATACTAGTCTTCAAATGACACCACTTCACTTGCATCTTCTAAGGTCTGAATGTAGTCGCTGCAGGAACTCTGCAGTAGTAGATACAGACAGCTGGCTGGGACTTGGTGAGCCCGTCTTGCTCGCGTCACGTGGGATGCTTTAAAAAATGAATCTGCTGCTCCACTGGTAGCAACCCCAGCCTGATCAAGTGCTCCTGTCCAGCTGCTGCCCTCCAGAAGATCTCCCAGGATCTTGAAGGATGCCGTCTCGATGTGTAGGCCACCAAACATCATTATGAAACGATTCTTGCCATAACATGTATGCCAGCTCCATTTGATTTGCTTTGCCAGAGTGCAGAGTGACTGGTCAAATGTGAGAACTGGGATCTGGCCAGGGTTTAGGATATAAACTGCCGTCTTCATGATATCCATCGAGTGGCTACGGAGTGTACCTCATAATGGAAAAGGGGTATCAAGGAAGTGAGAGCCACATTCACATCTTTTGGTCGTGCTGCTTACTGGCTTGCATAGTATGCAGCCCAGGAGATCATCTCGTCCTCCTTCAGGGTGTCAGAGTCCACCACCTGTTTCAGGTGCTCCATCTAGCTGTACATATAAAAGTAATGTAATTATTTAAGCAGGTAAATGTATGTACGGTCACAATTGAAAGTGTGTTAAGGACCTAATTTAAAGTATCACAATGTTTAACAAATAATTAGAAACCTACCGATATTCCTTCTGAAAGGCTTGAGGTATAAGCTGACAGTCATCTTGGTTTGTACCTTCTTGCTTTGGCACCTGTGTGTGTTGCCTTGGGAGAGCAACATGAGGTAAATTAGTGTAGGTATGGAGGAGATACGCTGACATCTTCTTGGCATCAGCAGCATCACAATGGGTTTGGGCAACAGCCCAGAAAGCTCCAGTGAAGTAGTTTTCCAGTTTTTGAAACAGCGATATTCCGGTGCTATGGAATGAGTCATGCGCGCTTGTAGAGCTGGGGTTGCGGTCAAAGTTATCAACTACAGCAGTTGTGAAGAGACCACCTTTCAGCTCAAAAGGACACACGGATTTCTCCATGTTATAGTAATGGCAGATTTTGTCGCCAAGCTCAATTGAGATTTCCAGCACCCAGTCATAGGAAACACTGAGTCCCAGATCATACAAACGGTCCACCAGTTAGCGCTTGTAAGTCTTCGTGTGGACCATTACACCCAGGTAGATAGCCAGAGCTGTTACCTTTCCTTGGTTGTGCCTTGGGGTACATGGAGCCTGCTGTTTCTCCCAACGTCGTACCATGCTATTGGACATCAATAACTGGGAAATTGTTAGCACTGGCTGGGGTATTGTTGAAGAGGAAGAATGTGCCTTGATGTTTGGACCATTCACCACCATAGCAACTAATGCTAACAGAGACATTGGAACAGAATTTTCCTGGTTATTGGGTTCAAAACAACCACCAACCTAGTTTTTAATCTTGAACATGTCTCTCCTCACTATGTTTGTAGCCATGGCAAGATAAACACAACCATCAGCATCATGCTCACATGCTTTCCTCAGTGCTCCTCCAATATATTCGTTGGAAATAAGGATGACACCTCGGCCTTGCTTATGAGCTTTCATGTCTGGAAAGTACGCCAGTATTCTCTTTTTAAGCTCAGTTGAGTGGACACACCCTGCAATGTCAGTCCCAAGTTGTTCTAGCCTTATTGTGTACAGATTGACAATGTCAGTGAGTTTGGAAAGGGGCGCCACTAAATTGTCAATTCGAGTATCTTCAATGTAAGATACTAGTTCAGCAAGTGCAAGGCCATGATTTATATTGTCCACACCAGACTCTTCAGATGTTTTGTTTTCTCTAGCTCAGTTTTACAAAGAGAGTAAGCATGGCAGATGGTACCGCACTTCATGGGCAATCAAGACTCCTGAACTCAGTCTGGCCAGTAGGGATTTGTCTTGCAATTTCATTGCAGCCTTCCTGACATTGGCGTCAAGACCAAATGTTAATGCTTTTCGAGTCACAGACTTATCTGGTGTAGGTTTATCACGGAAAATGCAGGTTTCCAGAGAAGCATGTTTTACACCAACACTCTTGCGGGGAACTTCTTCGAGCTATCAGCAGAGCAATCAGCAGCATCGTCTGGGGGTTTCTTACGCTTCTCTGTATGCTGTAGTTTTGTTCTGTTATAGAGGAACCTACATGAGTCGTGCCACTTGGCCTTGTGCTGCTGTGGTATTTCTTCAATGCAATTCCCATCATCAAGCCTTGAAAAATTTATTGATGTGGGCAAACAACTAATCCTCTCAAAACCTACAAGAGGCTCAGCAATTGTCTTGTACCCTGCTCCCTGTGTGCCAGTGTGGACAGTGAAGTACCTCTTACTTGTCTTCCTGACAAAGTATGCACTTGTTCCAGTCATTTTGTTGACCCTCCGTTGACGTCCTGGGGTGTAGGGGTCCGCCACCTTGTAAACTTTAGCCATTGTCACACCTGAAAATAGAAAAAATGTGGTCAAATTATGTGAA
>NC_090737.1:49021517-49029017 GCF_036898095.1 Palaemon carinicauda
TTTCTCGCAAATCTTGGATTTATTCAGCTTTTCATGGCTTCTTCGTCTTCGTTGGCCTCGGATAAGTTGAGTATAGGGTCTGTTATGTATAAATGTAGGCTCTTGGTAAAATTTTGAGTGATTAATAGGATTAATCTTTGATACAAGAGCCGTAGCCTACCAGAGGTGTCCTGGACACTGTCACTCGCTAGGTATAAATTAGTTAGTCAGAGTGACATTCCTGGTTGTTTTGCTTAATAAATTTTAGCTATTTAGCTTTACATAGGATTTCCTTTCGTGCTTAGTATTTTTTGGCGAAGTATTCGCCATTCTGGCCTACGCTAGGCCATGTAGCCTAGTCGTTTGGTCCTAGTACTTAATGCATGATTTTGGTTTTTCCGAGTGTAATTAAAATTTTATTGAAGCTTTAGGCTATATTTTATACATTTTAGACTGTGTGGAATATTTCCAAGATTGTATACGTGAGAGTTTCGGTGAATTAGGTAATCGATTCTCTTGGTGCCTAGGCTAATTGCTTATGGAGCCTTAGTATACTTTATTATACTCCCCGGTTGCTTTCTTTTCTTCGGAGAAGGTATGCAATCCCTTTCCCTCTGTTTAAGCCTTGGGCTTATCCCTAAGTGGTTTTTTCCGAATTTATTTTCGATAAAACTATACTAGGGTGTTACTGTACCTTCCTGTTCCAGCAGAGTCTGGTTCAAAGAGGGACAGAACAACAGAGTTTTTAGTCTGAGTCCGTGTTGTTTGGCTTGGGGCAGAGTCTCCCTCGCTGACCTAACACTTACAAAGGGAGCTTAGCTCCCTTAGGTCACTTTCGAAGGTTTCTGTAGTTATGATTCCTTCTTGTGTGATCGACCAGACTAAGTCCTGTTGCTGTTCTCGGGGAGGATAAATCTTCCCTTGGGAGTAGCAACGCCTTCCTTGCTTTGGTGCTCTGGAAGCTGGCAGGTATTATACTACTGCGCTGGCCCTTTCCCTTAGATCTCCCTTAGGCTAAGACAAAGTTCTTGGCTGCGGGGTGATCTGTCACTAAAGCAAGGTTGGCAGGACCCTCTTGTCCCTTCCCCCTCTATCTCCGTAATGGCCTAGCCATTACTGTACTGTACCTTGCCGGCCGGCAGAGCTGGCCGGCAGGGGTATTACTGTACTGTACGTCATTCTACTTCTGGACCTAGTATAGGTTGGGATGTGGAATTGACTAAGCCCATTGCCGGCCGGCAGAGATGCTGGACGGCAAGGGTCTTATGTTTTCGAGTGCTGCCCGGACCTCTCTTGGTCCCTCATCCATGCCTGCCGGCAGAGCCGGACGGCATTGGTCAAGGAAGCCTGAATTAAGTTTCTCCCCTTCCTTATATGCACTCTTTCGGTTGCCGGGCTCGGGGGGTTGTGTACACTCTTATCCCGGCATCCATTCTATTTTCTTCTAGTGCTGTACCTGTCCCGGCTGCCGGCCTATGAGGCCGGCAGCCGGGCAGGTGTAGTCTTCTGGTTCTTTTGCTGCCGGCTGGCATCGGTCTTGTACCTTTGCCGGCCGGCTTATGTCAGTCCTTGTCTGCCGGTCACCAAGAGTGTGGCCGGCAGCTGGGTACTACCTTGTGTAGTTGCTGGCCGGCAATCATTGCCGGCCAACACTGGCTGTTGCTGGCCGGCAGCTGCTGCCGCCGGCACAGGCATTTGAACCAGAGGGCTGCCGCCCTATAGCTGTTAAGTAGTATACTTTAAAGCTAATTGTGGTGTGTGCCGGCCGGCAAAGGCAGGCCGGCACACATCCTCCTATACTGTACTAGTATTCTTCTGTATAGCATATACAGTAAGAAGAAAACTATAGTAAAAGTTTAGGTACAGCACTGTATCTTCTAACACTATTGTGTTTTTTTGCACGGCCCTTTGCTGTTGCCTTCAGACAAGAAGCAGAGTTCTTCCCTGTCTATTATCCCGGATTTTAAAATCATTGCCTAGGTGTGAGCTCCACCTGTTTCCTCTGGAAACTTTGCATTGGTTACTCTAGTAGAGATAAACCATTTTGATTTTATTATCTGGAAGGCTGCAGCAATGGGTTGTGAGGGAAACACAAGTGTGTGTCTTTAATTTCTGAATTGTTATGCTATACTATGCATATCCAGTGATACATAGTTCACTTGATACTCATGGAAATTTCTTCTCTTTACAGAAGGACACTCCGAAGTGGGGAAGTGCTTTCTGCAATGTCAGCAGCAAGAACCTCTGCGGACATGAGTTTTGTAGGAGACACGCAGCATACGCTGTCTCCAAGGATGATCTCCGGTATTGGGACCCTCAGGTATGTACTGTGTGCACTAACCTGATTAATGAGACATTTAAATAGCTAGGAAGAAGCTTCGTACCTGGGTAAGGGGCTTCCAAAAGTACACTTCTGGCCCTTATCTTCCAAGTGAGAATATGAGGGCGTATCTTTTGCCTAAGGCATCAGCTGATGCAGTGATTCCCCAGCCTCAAGAGGAGATCCCCTAAGTTCAGATCCAGGAGGATGCTGAAGTCGCGGTCGCGATGCAAGACATCCAGCTAAATGACAGGATATCTGATGTGGACGGGTGTCAGGAGGAAGACCTCCTTGCAGAAGCCCAGGATGAAGTTCAAGCCCCTCTACATCGGCCGGTCTCCCAGTAGAGCTGGGACAGGCCCTCTCTTCTATTGTTGGAATGATCCAACAAATGCAGAAGGAGAATCAGGAGAAGGCGGCTGCAATGGAACTGCGAATGCAGTGCCTTGCAGAATCACATGGGCCCCAGAAAAGCTCAATGTGAAAGACCTTCCTTTGTGCTCGGATGCTAACCCATGGAGGTATGCTGAGCACATGTCGATGACGACTGGAAAGATCGTCATCTCGGATATGCTGGGCTCAGTTCCCCTGGAGGGTGGAATTCTGGCCCAGCAAGGCACCATATCCGGACTGTTATGTCCGGCTGAGGAAGGAACCAGCTTCAAAGGAGGAGGCAGAGCCGAAGGAGGTCATAGTGATGACCATGCTAAGGCTCAAGCTCTACTTTCATCTTCGATGAAAGAGAGGGGCTTCTCTAACTCAAAGGTAGCTGCATTGAATAGGAAGCTCCCTTCCTTTGTGTCCTCGCCTACTAGAGCCTTCCCCCTTTTACAGAAAGGGTTTCTGGCTGTACTAAAAGCAATCGAGGCCGGCAAGTCTTGCCCCTCCCTAGAGGAGTGTAAACCCTTGTCGCTGGCCCTGCCTATGGACCACAAAGATTGGAAGGACGTCCATCTTACGTTCTAAGTGGGAAAGTTGGAGGCTGATATTGCCGGACGTCAGTTCGGCAAGGACCTCCCTAAGCTGTCTGACTTTCTTTTGCGAAGTGAGTTCGATACAAAAGAAAGACTGACTGCCTCAATGTCTCTTCAGACTACTCTCGAGACGATGGCAAGTGACCCCAAGGTCCATGAAATGTTCATGGTAGTGGCCAAGCCTCATCTGGCCACAGTGACGAAGGACCTTTATGGCTTCGTCAAGGCAAGGAGAGCTTGTAGGGAGTTCGTGTTTACCTCGGCTACAGTGAGGCACGAGCTAAAGAAACAAATCTCCTCCAACATTTGGGGAAAAGACCTTTTTCCCTACCGACTTGGTCAAAGAAGTTTTTGATAAAGCCACCTTGGAGAATAGAAACCTTCTCCAGAAGTGGGACCTGGCTATCAAAAGAAAGTCTTCCCCGGATGAGGGTCCTCAACCATAGAGGAAGACTATGAGGACTAGGCTACCGTCTCGGCCAGCCAAGCCTCTTAGACAGCAACAGCAACTGCAATTGCCATTGCCCCCAGTGCCCCAGATCGTGGCACAAACCCCGACCACCTTTCAGTGGGTACCCCAGGCCGTGTCGACACAGTCCACGGCAGTCACCCCAGCGTTCGAAGGGCAGTCTACTTCCTTCCGAGCAAAGCCTAGAGGAGCAGCCAGAGGCTCGTCTAGACGCCCCTCAAGGGGAAGGGGATTCAGGGGTGGTCGTGGTCAGGAAGGCAAGACCTCAGGACGGCAGTCCAAGTGAGGTGATACCGGTAGGAGGGAGACTTCTGAAATTTCGGGATCGGTGGACCTTCGATCCCTGGGCCCACAGCCTACTCAAGAATGGATTGGGCGGGAGCTGGTACAGCACTCCACCCCCGTACCTTCGGTTTTTCCAACACTCCACCCCCGTTATGGAGGAGTACGTTCAAGAACGGTTGGAGAAAAAGGGTGAAGCCCATCAATTTCTAAGGGAGGCTGTTTTGTGTTCCCAAGAAAGACTCGGAAAAGCTCAGAGTCATTCTGGACTTGTCGCCACTTAACAAGTTCATAGTGAATTGCAAATTCAAAATGCTAACACTGCAACACATAAGGACCTTACTGCCCAAGAGGGCATATTCCGTCTCTATAGACTTGTCAGATGCCTACTGGCACATTCCAATTAGCCATCGACTCTCCCCCTACCTAGGGTTCAGGCTACAGCGAACACTATACGCCTTCGGAGCCATGCCATTCGGGCTAAACATAGCCCCAAGGATTTTTACGAAGCTTGCGAGCGTAGCTCTCAAACAATTTCGCCTAAAGGGAATTCAGGTAGTAACCTACCTGGACGACTGGTTGGTGTGGGCAGCATCCGAGACAGAATGCTTGCAAGCTTCCAGTCAGTGATCCAGTTCCTAGAGTACCTAGGCTTCAAGATCAACAGAAAAAGTCTCGACTTTCTCCATCTCAAAAGTTCCAGTGGCTAAAATCCACTGGGACCTTTTGTCACACCGTTTCTCCACCCCAGCGAAGAAAAGGAAGGAGATAGCGGGTTCTGTCAAGAGACTTCAAGATTCCGAAAGGATATCAAGACACGAGCAGGAGAGAGTACTGCGCTCTCTCCAGTTTGCTTTGGTGACAGACCCAGTGCTAAGAGCACAGCTAAAGGATGCAATCGGAGTTTGGAGAAGTTATGCATCAAACGCGTGAAGAGATCTGAGAAGACCAGCCGCTTCGGCTAAGTACTCTTCTCAGGCCTTGGTCCCAAGCCAGACATCTAAAGAAGTCAGGTTCTTCTTCAGCCACCTCCCCCGTCGGTGACGATTCACTCAGACGCCTCAAAGGAGGGATGGGGAGGTCACTCTCATCGGAAAAAAGTCCAGGGGACTTGGTCCAGGCTATTCAAGACCTTTCTCATAAAACTTTCTAGAAGCTAGGGCAGTGCTCCTTACCTTAAAGAAAGTCTCCCCGCGTCATTCGTTCCACATAAAGTGGTAATAGACAGCGAGGTAGTTGTAAGATACTTGAATCGACAAGGATCGAGGTCACCACCTCTCAACCAGGTGATGTTGGCCGTCTTCCGATTGGCGGAAAAGAAGAAGTGGTACCTGTCGGCAGTTCACCTTCAAGGAGTCCGCAATGTGACAGCGGACGCTCTATCCAGGTTCACACCGATAGAGTCGGAATGGTCCTTAGACGCAGGATCATTCTCCTGCATTCTGAATCAGTCCCAGAACTGCAGATAGACCTCTTTGCGACGAAAGACAACAAGAAGTTGCCCCTGTACGTGCCCCGTACGAGGACCCCTTAGCGGAAGCAGTGGACGCGATGTCCCTCGACTGGAACAGATGGTCCAAGATTTATCTGTTCCCTCCTCACAACCTTCTGTTGAGGGTCCTCAACAAACTGAGATCCTTCAAAGGGTAGCGGCAATAGTGGCCCACAAGTGGCCGAACAGCGTGTGGTTCCTCCTGGCATTGGAACTGTAGCTGAAGTTTGTACCACTACCAGATCCAGTTCTGACCCAGCGAGTCCAGAAGTCAACTGTCTGCGCTTCATTACAGAAAACCCGGACCCTGCAGTTCATGATTTTCTCTCCCTAGCGGTGAGAAAGCGTTTCGGGATTTCGAAAGCCAGTATAGACTTCATTGAGGAATATAAATGCAAATCTACTAGAAGGCAATATGAGTCATCTTGGAGAAAATGGGTGGCCTTTTGTCAAGGCGAAGATTCCGCAGGAGATCTTGACAGACTTCTGCTTATCTTTTTTCCCCACCTCCATGGTCAAGGGTTGGCAGCGAACACGATTTCAGCGTGTAAGTCTGCTTTGACAAGACCCATTCTATATGCCTTCCAGGTCGACCTAGGTAACGAGATCTTTAATAAAGTCCCGAAAGCATGTGCTAGGCTCAGACCTTCAGCACCTCCAAAGCCCATTTCATGGTCTTTAGACAAGTTCTTCATTTCGCTTCTCTGTTGAGCAATGAAGAATGTGCGTTAAAGGATTTGACACAAAAAGTTATTTTCCTAATTTGCACTCGCGTCCGGGGCCAGGGTTAGTGAGATTGTAGCCTCTCGAGAGAGGCAGGTCGTGTTCAGTTCCTGGATGGGGAAGAACTGAACCTGTTTCCGGATCCTACGTTTCTCGCCAAGAATGAGTTACCCACCAACAGGTGGGGTCCCTGGAGAATCTGCCCTCTGAAAGAAGATGCATCTCTATGTCCAGTAGAATGCCTAAAGGTCTATCTTCATAGAACTTCAGACTTCAAGGGTGGTCAACTATTCAGGGGAGAAACATCAGGCTCAAATTTATCTCTGAATCAACTCAGAGCGAAAATCACATATTTTATTCGCAGAGCGGATCCTGACAATACACCCGCAGGTCACGATCCGAGGAAAGTTGCCTCATTCTTAAATTTCTTTAATTGCATGGATTTTGAACATCTCCGTTCATACACTGGCTGGAAGTCTTCCAGAGTGTTCTTTCGCCACTATGCGAAGCAAGTAGAGGAACTAAAAGAGATCTGTGGTAGCAGTGGGTCGCGGTGTTAACCCTACTGTTTAACTCTGCGAGGAACAGTGGTCTTAATTGGGACGATTAATTCCAGGGTGAGTGTGTAGTTACATACTGTACTACAAACTAAGTGAGGGCACTGTGTTGCCCATCCAGACTGTTCCATTTCCGAAGGTGAACCTAGCATAAGTGCAGACATGTGTGCCGAGCGTTTCTAACGCTAATGTCATTGATTTGTAATACAGGCTTTTATGACTTTGATACCTCGGTATCTTAAAAGTGGCATCTAATGTTTTTCTTTCAGACAAACAAGCCCTGTTTACTATCATACTTATGCTTAAAGTTTTGGGTTATCCTCTTCTTATATATATATATATATATAATATATATATATATATATATATATATATATATATATATATATATATATATATATATATATATATATATATATATATATATATATAATTGTGGTTAACCTGTCTATTTATTGCCTGTCAATAATCTGGTTCTTGAGAACCTTGCGTCTCCTTCACCTGTGTCAATTTACTGGTATAATTGAGCATTCATTCTATGTACCTTATCTGGGATAATTCTAATAGAATTGTTCCTTTATGCAAGCTATGTTGCATTGGTTTTCCTCCTATGCGGATATAAAACCTTTGTCCAATACAAGTATTGTGCGGAAAACTGGTCGATATTTCATATTGACGCAGTGGTCCTTTACAAACTATGCTTT
>NC_090737.1:49036517-49051517 GCF_036898095.1 Palaemon carinicauda
TTGCATTCATCTCCTCTTTGGTTCACCACCTCTCTTGGCCCGTCACATTGGTGACCCCGGGGGTCGACTCACTCCCCCCGCCTTCCCCCCCTTCACTGTTGCAGTACTCGCCGTCACCAGCCGCCCGTATAGCAAAGCTTTTTCAGCTCTCTCAACAACCGTTGGGGGACCGAAGAGCTTCGCTCATCTTCAGGGAAATGACCAGTATCACTAACCTGCTACCTGCAGCTTACGGCTCTCTTTGTGAGGTGACCCTACTTCGTGCCCTTTGGGTACGCCATTTAGACGAACCTGTACGCACTGCCATAGCCGATGTCAATAGTTTACCCATAAAGGACTTTTTGACCAAAGCCGACGTCCTCATGGACAGCCACTTCACGACCTTCATAACCTCCATCAATGCCTCCACTCCTGACGAGGAGAACACCTATTCAACATCAACCGTAGCTGACATGAATGCTGTAGTTCACACACACCTACCCCGTGACGTGCCGGAGCAGCGACAAAGCCACCCTTCACCCACCACTCGCTCTCGCCCCAACCAACGACTTTTACAGCTATTCACTGCCGCCCATCGGCTGCAATTTTGCTACTACAACTCCAGATTCGGGGCTGCTGCGAAGAAATGTGCCAAGGATTGTCAGTGGCCAAAAAACTTGTAAGTAGGCCATTACTCGTGGCGGTGGCCTCCCTTGTATCTAAACTTTTTTTTGTTTACATGATGCAGGAACGGGCGTGCGATTTTTGGTAGACACTTGTGCTTGTCTTTCTCTTTTGCCAAGGGAACTCTTCAGGACACGACGTAGTCTGTCTAAGTCTGCTGACATCCGCCTGGTAGCTGCTAACTGATCTGCGATAACCCCTATGGTTACGAGAACATCACATTATCATTTGGAAGCGGCATATTTATTTGGAAGTTTCTCGTTGCTGACGTTACATTGCCGATCCTCGGTGTGGATTTCCTCTCTCATTTCCACCTTCTGGTCGATGTCGCCCACCAGCGACTGGTCGACGCAGACTCGTATTTGTTAACACTTCAACCCGCCCCCTCCAGCCTCGCTCTCCACATCATCGCACCCACGGATGCCTCCTCCTCACGTCATACCCGGAAGTTTTCTGTCCATAACTTCGCTAAACGCCCATGGCTCCTGCCAAACGCGGTATTTATCACCATATCAATACGACGGGACGCCCAGTCTTCGCCATATACAGATATCTGGCACCAGATCGATTGTCAGCCGCCAAACAGATGTTCGCCGAAATGGAAGAAATGAGCCTTCGCCAAAAGGCCTCCAGCCCATGGTCGTCACCGTTGCACATCGTCATGAAGAGAGACGGCTCCCTCCGTCCGTGTGGGGATTACAGGTGCCTCAACATGCAAACAGAACTGGATTACTACCCCCTCCCAAACATTGCAAACGTGACCTCCTACCTGCACAAAGCGAAGGGTTTCTCCACGCTCGACCTCCTGAAGGGGTATTATCAGGTGCCTATGAACCCAGAAGACATCCCCATGACCACCATCACCACTCCCTACGGTACATACACCTTCGATTACTCCTGTTTTGGCCTTTGTAATACTGAGTCCACTTTTCAACATCTTTTGGATGGCATCTTAGGGACCTCTCCTTCTATGTATGTTACATGGACGACATACTTGTGTTCTCTTCCTTAAAAGAGGAACACCTCCATTACCTGCGCATCATGCTTGACCGCCTACAACAAAATGGCTTGTAGTCCGGTACGACAAGTGTACCTTTGGCGCCAATGAAGTGTCATTCTTATGGCACTGCATCACTCCTGAAGGAGCCCATCCGCTCCCTGAGAAAGTAGCAGACGTTTAGAACTTCCCCACGCCCTCGACCGTCAAAGCACTGCAGGAATTCTTGGGCATGATCAACTATCATACCCATTTTTTGCCAGCCATTGCTGCCACTCTTGCTCCCCTCTACGCCTCTCTCGAGGGCAACCCAAAACACCTGAAGTGGGGTCCCCTTCAACAAGGGGCCTTCTGTAATGCAAAGAATGCTCTATCAACCGCTGCTGCGCTCACTTTTCCCATCCCACATGTCCCTCTCCTTCTCTCCACCAGTGCTAGCGACGTCGCTATTGTTGCAGTACTTGAACAGGTGGTCAACGGCTCGTCCCGCCCATTGACCGTCTTCAGCAGAAGACTGTCCAAGGCAGAAACGGGTTATTCTACCTTCGATCGGGAATTGCTGGCAGTGCACTTGGCTGTCCATCATTTTCTCCATTTCTTAGAAGGTACGCCCTTCGTCCTTCGCAGAGACCTCATGCCTCTGGTGCACGCCTTCACTCGACAGTCTGACGCCTGGTCCGCCCGTCGACGCTGACATCTCTCAGCCATGGCTGAATGCAATTGCACGCTTCAACACATCCCTGGATAAATGAATCCCGTTGCTGATGCCCTGTCAAGAAACACGTTGGCCGCCATTAAACTGGGACTGGATTATAATGCCTTGGCTAAAGCCCAATGACAGGATCCAGAGTATCAAGCATGTAGGACATCCTGCACATCCCTCCATTAGGAAGACGTCCTCCTCGATGACTCCAACACCACCCTCCTCTGTGACGTTAGTACTGGTAGACAGCGACCCTGGATTCCTGCTCCCTTGCGCCGACAGGTGTTCGATTTCATTCACGGCCTTTCACATCCCTTGCGCCGTTCTACTGCACAGCTGCTGAAGACGAAGTTCGTTTGGCACAGCATTACTAAGGATTGGGTCTGCGCCTGTACTTCTTGCCAAACTTCCAAAGTACATCGACACACAGATTCAGGAGAGGGCATCTTTCCTCAACCTCAGCGTCGTATCACCCACATTCACGTCGACGTTGTAGGCCCCCTACCCAAATCACAAGGTCATCCTTAGCTGTTTACCATCATCGATGACTCCACTCGATGGCCTGAAGCTATTCCCATGGAAACTGCGACGTCCACCTCATGTACATCTGCCTTACTCTAAGGATGGATAGCAAGATTCGGCATCCCTGAGCATATTACTTATAACAGGGGTACCACGTTCACCTCTCAATTGTGGACATCATTAGCGAATCTCCTGGGCATCACCCTACATCAGAAAACTGCCTACAACCCCGCTGGCAATGGAATGATTGAACGTTTTCATCGTACCATCAAAGCAACTTTGTTGTCCCACTGCAAGGACCCCAACTGGTTTACTCAGCTTCCCTGGGTCTTCCTTCTACAACCTCCTCCGACGATCTGCAGCACATACTTCACCTCGTGGGAAAATTTACTCCAAATTCACTTACAAGTCCCCAGCGAAGCATCACATACCGGCAGACTTACACTCTGCAATGCACGTCTTCCTACGCAATGACACTAGCAAGCCACCACTAATGCCCCTTACACAGGCCCTTTCCTTGTGATCCGACGCTATCAGAAAGCATTCCTACTAAACATTTGTGGCAAAGAGGACTGGGTCTCTATTGATTGTCTTAAACCTGATTATCTCCTGCCAGATGAATCGCCTACAGTTCACCTCTCTGGATCAGGGCGACAAATTCAACATGTACAGTATTTCATTTTTAGGGGAGTAGCCATGTACCACTCGTGTGTCACACGATCATACATAGTACCCACATTTCTCTTTTTTGTATATATTATCCTTTGTATCTCCGTTCTCCCCTTGCACTTGTATTACCATATCTGCCTATTTCATTGTTAACTGTTAACAGATCCGGTTGCCAGTTGGACAAGAAATAGCATGTTTGTATTTTGTGACCTTGCCGGGACCTTGTGTGTATGTATACCCGATGTGTCTATAATGAAGTACTCAGTTGCATTCATCTCCCCTTTGGTTCACAACCTCTCTTGGCTCGTCACACATCCCAACCAAGCCCTTGATCCCAAAATCAAAATCTATTTGCCATTAATAATTCTATTATTCTTTGTCTAATCTCGATAACTAATAATAGAATCACTATGTTCAATCTCTCTCTACCTCTCTCTCTCTCTCTCTCTCTCTCTCTCTCTCTCTCTCTCTCTCTCTCTCTCTCTCTCTCTCTCTCTCTCTTACATAGAAATAGATTATCCAATGGAAACAAATAATAGACCCAAGAGACCTACATACTTTTAGGGGAGAGCAAGAACAAGAAAAAAAAAGAAAAGAAAGATATAGTCTGCAATTCATTCAAAAGAGGGAATTGCAGATTTGGTGAAAGATGCTACTACAAGCATCCAAAGATATGCCATAATTATGAAATATATGGTAAATGTGCGTATTTAGACGGATATGCAGACGAATGCAGGGATCTCCATCCAAAAATATGCAAAAACCTGAAAGAAGAAAAAGGATTAAAATTCAACGAAAAATGTCAATATATTCATCCTGCAACTATGAATGAGAGTCAGAAAACTCAGCAAACAGCAAAGAAAAATGAAAGCAAAAATGAAACAATAAAAGAAACAAAAAAAAACAAGCCGAGTATATACTGCGCTATGCACAAAAGGCCCCAAGATATGATGCCTTTAAACCCAAATATGCACAAATAGAGCCCAACTCCAAAGAATTCATCAATAATGCCAGTGGTTGGTGCAGATATGGGGATAATTGCAGGTATACACACAAAAATAAATATGAAGGCGAAAGAGCGAATATAATAGAAAATGTGGATTTTTTAATGGCAGAATTCCGAGAAATGAAGAAAAGAACATCATATCAGAACAGGAAGGAAGCATGGGAGAATCCATATTACCAATATTAGATAATGGGGCTCAAACACAAACCATAATAGTCATGAATGCACAGGGTTTAGTCACAAGTAAATCTAAAAGGAAAATAGAGTTCTTAGAAGAACTAACCCCAATTGAAAAAATAGATATATTAAATATAAGTGAAACATGGTATTCTAAAGAGACTGGCAGTGATGACCATATAAAGAGTTTCCAACCATATAGATCAGACAGAAAAAAATAGGAATCAAGGGGGAACCGCAATATATGGAAGAGACATAAATCAAGGAAAATTGTGTGAAAAATACAGCAACACAGAATGTCTTGAAAATTGTACGATGGAAGGAATAGAACAAGTCCATTAAAAAAGGTTCACTTTAATGAAAGGTTGAACTTCTATGTGAAGTTAAATTTAGAACTGGTTGCTGGTGGGCTAGTTGTCAGAAAGAAGGATTTTTCCTTTTTCAGAGGTAACCACAGGTATGCTGTTTTTCTTCTCCTATCCTCCTCGCCATTCAAGGAACCCTGAAGACATAAACAAAATACGATTTTTAAAAGGTAAAGGCAAGTTCTGCTAAATCACTCAATTCAATATCCGTAGTAAAATGAAATACGATTTATAAGGTATAGGCGCAAGCACTGCTATTTCACTCTAGTCAATAAATTCAGTAGTTAACTTTACAATTAATTTGAATTCTGAGCAATAAAAAAATATATAGCCTACATATTCTGCTTCCAATTTAACGTGGCAACCACCTAACCACAAAAGGCCTAACGATCCGAAAACTTCGGCATGAAGTAAACAACATAACATTGGCTAATAAAGTAAAAACTGTCTCTAATCCAAACAACTTTCATATGGTAACATGCAAAGTTACAGCAGTGATAAATTATGAATAGTTTAAATACCAAATTCACAGGGTTTATTAATTGGGAATCGAGCAAGGGAATATTTATCCACGATAAACAAATTGACAGGGAATCACTTTAGAACTCAGCATATCTTTCGTAATGCCGTACCTTATCAATTCAATTAATCGGAAATTCGGCGAAGATAGTGTCCTGATGTTACGACGCTTATGGCTGGTCTCTTCTTGTGTAGGATGGTGGAGAAAAGCGGGTATATGTTACTCCTCCATTATACGACATCGAAAAACTCCGGATATCATTAGTCTTGTAATAGCCAGCCGTCAGTCCAGTACAAAATCCTTATTTCAACTGCCTTCTCTCTGCTGGCGATGTTTCCTTTAGAATTTGTATTACTGTAAAAAACAAGACCACCAGCAGATAGTTCCGAAAGGGTTGTTTAGTAGTTCACGCTTCAAATGATTTACCGTCAAAACGAAAATATACAATATGCTGGGTTTCCCTTCAAGCGTAAACTACTATTAATTAGAGTAATAATAATGCATAATTTATCACTGGGTAACACAGGTTTACCCAAAAGAAAATTAATAAACAATGGAATATATGATTAGCTAACCAACTAGCAACAACAAAAAGAACAATAACATTAATTAAACAGAATTTTCAATTGATTGCGTTAGAACTTGAATCTGAAAAACTAGTGAATATTGTAGTTTACAGAGCTCCAAATACTAAGGAGTTTGACATAATAATAGAAAAAAAATAGATGATATATGTAAAAACCATAAAGACTGGAATATACTCCTATCCGTAGATTTTTACTTTCCTTTCGTGGATTGGAAAGAACGGATAGAAGAAAGTGGTTGTATATATACATATAAAAAAAAGAGCAATAATAGCGCAGAGGACAAGAGGCAATTTGAAAAGCTTCAAGATATGCTATTAGAACACAATATGCAACAAATAAACCAACAATAAAGGAAAATGTCCCAAATTTATTATTTGTGAATGAGGTGAATTATGTTGAATAAATAATAGTGTATAACACAGGAATTTCAGACCACAATGTCATAGAATTAATAGTCAATTCCAAAGCAAGTGATCGCAGAGATAATTAAAGCACAAAACGTTGGGAAGGATATGGAAAATAAAACTTTTATAGTAAGAATATAAGATGGTCAGGAATAAACGAAGAACTGAACAAAGAATAGAAAAATGGGTTTGTAAGTGATAATATACAGGTAAATACAGATATGCTGTACAAAATACTAGAGAAAATTGTTGAAAATAATGTACCGGAAACAAACAATAAACAATCGACATGCATACCAAGAGACAGAAGGATCTTATTTCAGAAAATTAGAAAGTGGAAGAAAAATCATGCAAAGGAAAAAAAATGTATGAAAAATGATGGAATTAAAAAGTAAGATAGAAAATGCAGAACAATAGATGATAAAATTTAAATAAAATGAAAAAAAAGACTTAGAAGAAAGGACACTTCAAAAAAAAATTAATAAATAAATAAACTAAAGTACTTTACTTTTATGCAAAAAAGATGAATAAAGGGAAATTTGAAATAGGCCCTCTAAGAATTGAAGGATGGTTAACGAATAAAAAAAAAAAAAAAAAATATGCAACATATTAGCAAGAAAATATAAGACTGAGTTCACACCAAAAATTGCGAATGAGAATAATGAAACAGAAATGAGAGAAGAAAATGTTGAATATCTAACGGATATAGATATTAATGAGGCAGATATTGTCAAGGCTATAAGCGAAATTAGAAAATGGATCGGCAGCCGGACCAGATAGAGATCAAACGATTTTGTTAAAAAAAAAACTGCACACACTATCGCGAAGCCGCTTGCAATACTGCTAAGACAAAGTGTAGATATGAGCGAGATAAATGTTAAACATGAATTAGCTTATATTACCCCTATTTTCATAAGTGGGTCAAGACTAGAGAGAAGCAATTATAGACCTATTAGTCTTACATCACATATTGTGAAAGTGTATGAGAGGGTAATAAAAAAGAAAATAAGGAATCATTTAGTTAAAAATAATTTGTTTAATGTACATGAATATGGTTTTGTGCCCGGAAAAAGTACACAAACCCAACATATAGCACACTATGAAAAATTATACAAAAATATGATAAATCAAAAAGACACAAATGTGATCTCTCTAGATTTTGCAAAACCATTTGACAAGGTAGACCTTAAGATATTAGAGAGAAAAAGGAGAAAGCATAGTATTGTGGGAAAGATAGGAAAATGGGTAAAAGAATTCCTGCAAAACAGAAAACAGATAGTGGTTGCAAATAACGAGAAGTCAGATGAAGATCAGGTAATATATGACGCACTGTTTTTATTATGATCTCAGACATAGAATGTGATGTTAAAAACTCTGCAGTGAGAAGTATCGCCGATGACACAAGAATAAGTAGAGAGATTACTTGTGATGAAGATAGGAACTCACTACAAAGAGATTTAAACAAAATATGTGATTGGGCGGAGATAAATAGGATGGTATTTAACTCCGATAAATTCGAATCAATAAATTATGGAAACAGAGAAGGAATGGTATGTGCATACAAAGGACCTAATAATGAGACAATCACAAACAAGGAAGCAATTAAAGACCTTGGTGTAATGTTAAATAGGAATATGTTATGCAACGACCAAATAGCAACACTGTTGGCTAAATGTAAAGCAAAAATGGGAATGTTATTCAGACCCTTTAAAACAAGAAAAGCTGAACACAGGATTATGCTTTACAAAACTTATGTACCTAGTACACTAGAGTACTGCAATGTGATATGGTACCTACACTACCAAAAGGATATTGCACAAATAGAGAGTGTACAAAGGTCCTATACTGCTAGAATAGAAGAAGTTAAGGACTTTGACTACTGGGAAAGACTACAATTTTTAAACCTATACTGTCTAGAATGGAGAAGAGGACGCTACATCATAATACAAGCATGGAAGCAAATAGAAGGAATTACTGAAATCATCATAGAGCTAAAAATACCAGAACTAGCAAGCCGAGGTAGATTATTAGTGCCAAAAACTATACCAGGAAAACTAAGGAAGGCACACCGGACATTATTCCACTAGGCACCAGCATCGATAATGCAGCGACTATTTAATGTGCTGCCACCTCATCTAAGAAACATATCAGAAGTGAGCGTAGATGTGTTTAAGAATAAGCTCGATAAATACCTAAGATGCATCCCAGACCATCTAAGACTGGAAGATGCAAAATACACCGGAAGATACATTAGCAACTCTCTGGTGGATATACTTCACACTGAGGGACCTGGGGGAACCCAAACATAGAATAAGGCAATAAGGCAATAAGGAAATAAGAATCTCTCTCTCTCCCCGTTTAACTAGTATTGTCTTGCACTTCACATTGAATTCCATAATCTATTATAAGAATCTCCCTTGATAGTTCTTGTCTAGATAATAAATAATCATACTTTCTAGTCAATTGAAATCAGATTTTGCATTAAATTTTTCCTTAGCTTAATAGATAATAAAACGTAATTGTATTTTCTGCAGTTACCAGGACCAAAATTAGCTGCAACATACCTTAGAAAATTATGGTAAGAAACTGACACTGACGAAAAGTAAACATAACCTAGTATAAATGGAATAAATCAAATAAAGTGATCGATAATAAAATGTGACATGAGTGAAAAAGTATTCTTTTGTAATCGAAATTATTGTTGAAAAATTATTATTATTATTATTATTATTATTATTATTATTATTATTATTATTATTATTATTAGTAGTAGTAGTAGTAGTAGTAGTAGTAGTAGTAGTAGTATTAATATCTACTGTCCATCAGAGACAAAACTAAGGTAAATTCCCATCGCAAAATAAGATTAATTTCTGAATTATCTTAGGGAAAATATTGGATCCTTTCACGGTTAAGTTTGCACGGAGCAACTTAGAGAATGGTAGCCCTTTCAAAGAGGTATGGTACTGCAGTAAAATGATGAAAACTATTATTGGATAGTTACAGAGTGACTATAGTTATCAGTCTCATAAAAGCTTTTAGAGTGTGCATAACAGTCATTTTGGTGTAATCGATTCGTTATCTTTTTAGGTTATTAGACCATTTCCGGTTTTGTTAGAATCATTAAGGTGACTATTTTTTGTCCGTTGTTCTGTGCAGGATCATTGAAAATTCTAAGATAATGTTTTCTTTTAAGATGATAATTGTTTCGTAAATGTACACTCGTTTTTATCATGAAATAATTTGTTTTCTTGTTTGTTTTTTTTCGCTCATTCAGAAATTTAGATTTTTAATCTGTGTTGATCCCGGATTCGATTCCATCTAGAGTGCGCCTTTCCTTATGACAACTGTGGTTTTGATGCTCAAGCATTTTCTCTGCAGTGAAGCAGTTTCTGGACTCCCATCCACACCGTTTCTCTTATTTTTCTGATGAAGTTCAAGATTCCACTGTTGCAAAGGGGTTAATTAAGTTTTCAAACCAGTCTCGTTTATGCAACGCAGCTTTACCGGAGAAAGAAAAGAAACGGCATGGATGGAACCCCAGAAAGTGCTTCATTGTAGAAAAAATACTGGAGCATCGAGACCACAATTTGTCATAAAAATGGGAGATGTTTCAAATAAAATAAAATCTGAGATCAACGCAGATCACAAATCTAAATTTCTGAGGAGCCGAGTAAGCTTTCATCAAGAGATGATGATCCTGAAGAACCTACTTATATCCAGTTGCAATAATAGAATCGTAAGCTTCGTCGTAGAGTAGCTGGGATTGCGGGATCGGCCATGAACTTCTGTGCAGCCTTGTGAAAAATCATGTATGTATTTCCAATTTGCTCTTGAATCGTTTCATTAATCAATTTTAGTTAATTATTGTCGTAGTAACCAGATACTTTTGCACCCTAAAAGTGTAATTCCATCACTCAACGAATGTAGTTCTGACGAAAAATCACGTAAACGAGTGATTCAAAACACATGTCGGCAGAAAGTAACTAACATAACAGCGGTTTTCCAGTTACCTTTAAAACAATGTCCGAGAGATAATGCAGTCATCGATTTTTGGACGCCACTAAGATATTGTCTATTCATTATCAAGTCAAAGTAACATACTCAATTGCCATATATATACAGTATATATATATATATATATATATATATATAAATATATATATATATATATATATATATATATATATATATATATATATATATATATGCATATATATATATATATATATATATATATATATATAAATATATATATATATATATATATATATATATATATATATATATATATATATATATATATATATATATATATATACCTCCACAAAAGAATCGTGATGTTTAATACCACCCAAAATCTAATACCCTGTGGTAGGAGTGAGAGAATACTACATTAGTGCATCTGCGTGTCGTAAGAAACTCACGAAACGGACGGCTACGACTTTAAAGTCTTTCTTTTTAGGAAAAGGGCAAGGGCATGCGATTGTAGAAACCCCGTACAAAGGCAACCGACCCTTTAATGTATGGATGACGGTGGGACAGGAGAAGCAAAAAATCTAAAGCTCAATTTTAGTGTTATGACATACCATTTAATATCAATAGATGGAGAGTTCGTTAAAGCGTATTGCAGCCTTATAGAAATGTGTAATTCTTGTGATTATTATAAATTTCAAACAAAATCCCCTCTCGAAAATATCTCTCTCCAAAAATAATGAAAATTTTAATGTAACGTTAATATAAATCACATGCAATAGGATTTCTTATAGATGTTGGCTCTTTTTATAGATGCTGACTTTTTCTTCTCTATTTCTTTAATTATATTGTTAGTTTCCTTACATATACTGTATATATATATATATATATATATATATATATATATATATATATATATATATATATATATATATATATATATATATATATATATATATATATATATATTTCATTGTGAGTGGTTGAGAGTCCATGTGTATAATGTAAACAAGTTATTCATTCATATCGTTACGTTTTCCAAAGGGCGTTTTTTCGAGCTTGTTTCCAAAAGATAATCAATGTCAAGCACGGTCTTATCATGAGTTGCAGTTGGTTATTCTCTATATCGTGTGTTCAGTATAATAAGAATAGTCACATCAACAGGGTCGTTACATAACCAAACTATTCACAGGTTAATTTATTCTGAACAATTCCTTTGGGTCCTGTCATTCAGTAAAACTTATTAAAAGGTTCTATTACTGAAAAGTGGAATCGAAGGATAATCCCGATGTAACAAATGATGAGAGACACCGGGAGAATATGGATTGTATTACATTATATATCTCAAAGAATTTTATTTTTTAAATTTGCCGTTGATAAATCTTATCAAAAAATAGTTTCTCTTCTTCATTCGCAAGATTAAACAGCTTATGCACAATACTGCTGGCTCTAATAGAATAATTTTTTTTTTTTTGCCACTTTCTTCATTACATACACACACACACGACACACACAACACACACACGCACACACACACACACACACACACAAAAGTAGATATGCTCTCAAACACAAGCACATAAATACTTATTTCAAAACCAAAAGACATACCCAAAGCTAATATATAATAGTAAATTGTTTTAAATACCGGTTTTATTATTCGTTATCAAGTAAACTGTATAACCAATTGAACTGCCACCGAGATTCTTGTATCGGTATTTACTAGCAACTTTTCTGTATTCCCGAAGCGTATATTAAAAATTTAAATGAAATGAGAACGTTACAATCCGTTTGCATACACTTATATATATATATATATATATATATATATATATATATATATATATATATATATATATATATATATATATATATGTGTGTGTATATATATATATATATATTTATATATATATATATATATATATATATATATATATATATATATATATATATATATATATATGCATATATATATATAATATATATATATGCATATATATATATATATATATATATATATATATATATACATACAAAAGATCATTCTCTTATCCTTTAGAAGCGTGGCTCATGGTTATACCTTCCGGGTTCTCGTCAAGCCTGGTGGCAAATCTTCATCCTAATTGCGATTAATGGCAGGTACCAAAATCTTTGGTACATAAGTTGATCGACCTTGGTGAGTTGATGGCAGGTTGAAAAGGAGCATAGATCCTGCATTATCACTTCAAAAGCTGTAATGCTCAGCAAAACGCTGAAACTTGTGAGGACCATCTCTTCAAATGCAAGAAGTAATATAAAAGATATTAAGGTCTCAAAACTGTCCAAACGTATTGCAATATGATATACGAGTACTTTCACTTTAATTCACATGCAACAGTTGTATTTCAAAGGATATCAAATATATGATCGAACGGAAAGCAAAATGCTAGTTGCAGGCTGAACCTGGGATAGGGTCACCTTGGAGTGCTGGGGTGGGTGGAGTGGGTGGGGAAGGGAAGGGGTGTATAGAACAGTCCTTTTATTCTTCTAATAATTCAAGCAATTTTAGGACGATCCATTTTACGACTGGAAAAATTTAGTATTTCACAAAACGAACGATTCCTACCTTTTCTTTCCCTCTCAATTCTCTGCGATGAAAAGATAAAATTCTCGTATGATGCATTCCGGCAAATTCTCATTTTCTTTCCCATTTTTTATCGTATCCAAGCGATAACATTTAATCATTTTTGTTTGGACGTTACTATGAAGGACGATTTGCGATGACATATTTCTAACCTTTTCAAGATAGAATGGAATGAAAGATAATTCGAGGGTGAGAGCATCCATGACTCATCTGCATCATACACGTTTTATTTTTCTTTCTTTTTTTTGTAATAACTATTTTTGCTTTGTATGTTTAATTTAGGTTGAAAATAAGACCAAACTTATTGAATGCGTTTGTAATCCATTTTATCTGAAGAAAGCAAAAGTACAGAGATCAGTGATGAAATCGAGGAAATCGAAGTCTTTACTTCCATGTAACAAGTGCACCCTAAGACATTTATTCACACAAACATGCTTTTTATATACTCATTGAAACCTACTGTATTTTAGCAAACAGTCACCCTCCTTCAAGGGAAATTCCATTAAAATTTGATTAATTTAGGAGATAAATTATGAATTTTCAGGGAATGTTTTCTTGCATTATTTCGTATTCCAACCCAAGAGTTACATAGTCTTCAATAAGTATCAGGATAAGATAGCTCTAAGAAAATGGGCGTGTTGGTTGCAGCCTTATCTTTTAAGACTTCCTAAGATGCAGGGAGGATCGTCCGCTTCTATTACTATTTTCTCCTTTAAAGAACAAGGTAGGCGGTAACGAATAACATTAACCTCTATATATATATATATATATATATATATATATATATATATATATATATATATATATATATATATATATATATCTATAAATATATATGTATATATGTATATATATATATATATATATATATATATATATATATATATACATATATATATATATATATATATATATATATATATATATATATATATATATATATATATATATATATATATATATATATATATACATGGGGTTTGGCCTAGAAAACAAGCTTGTTGCAATGCAGATGATGCTACTCTCTTTGCATTCATTTCATCCCCTGAATGTAGATCTGGGGTTGCTGAATCCCTTGATAGAGATCTACATAAAATTAGTGCATGATGCAAATTATGGGGTATGAAGTTGAATCTTAACAAAACTCAAAGTATGATTGTAAATAGGTCAAGGGCAGTGGCTCCTCAATATCCGGATCTTGGTGTTGATAAGTTTTCTTTAACTCTTTTAAAATTCTAGTTGTGATTTTCGACAGCAAATTTACTTTAGATAGACACATTAGGTCTGTGTTTTCTTCCATTGCACAAAAAATTGGCTTATTGAGAAAATCTTCCAAGGTTTTTGGTGATCAGTCTATTCTGAAGAAGTGTTCTAACTCTTACATTCTATCTTATTTTGAGTATTGTTCTCCTGCCTGGTCTTCAGCTGCTAATTCTCATCTTAATTTGTTGGACAGAAACATACGGTGTATCAAATTTCTTATTCTTGATCTAGATATTAATCTTTGGCACTGTCGTTCAATTAGTTCATTATGCATGTTGCAAAAGATTTGTCATAACTCTAACCATCCTTTACATTCAGATGTTCCTGGACAATTCCATCCTGTTCGTAATACTAGGCAGACAGTTAATTCTGATAGCCAGGCCTTTTCCATAATGAGGCTCAATACTAGACAATATTCTAGAAGTTTAATTCCAGCTGTTAACAAGTTGTGGAATGACCTTCCTAATCGGCTAGTTGAATCAGTAGAACTTCAAAAGTTCAAAGTTGCAGTAAATGTTTTTATGTTTTA
>NC_090737.1:49063122-49065622 GCF_036898095.1 Palaemon carinicauda
AGACTGCTATGGTATTGTTACTATCCCTTGTCTCTGCCATTTATAAGCAACCTTTGAAGTAAATCATTGAGCATAGCTAAGAAATCAATGCAAAGGCAATAGAAATATGGCTAACCGCTTGAAAACTAAAAGAAAATTATAATATATTGGGATTTTTTATATATAAATGTTTTTCCAGTTATTCCATGGGCGTTTATGTATACAAGAAGAAAGACTGTACATATGCAATATGAGAGAGAGAGAGAGAGAGAGAGAGAGAGAGAGAGAGAGAGAGAGAGAGAGAGAGAGAGAGAGAGATAGCTTTCATTTACTCTTAAAGATGATATAATTATGTAAAATTACTTAAATAATTTAATAGCAAGAATAAAAGGTGAATGTAAAATACACCCCGATCTCTTCTCTAAACAAAAAACACTTGAATTCCCCTTAATTTTCTATTTTTCCTATTTAAATGAGAAAGATCATTTACATCGTCGAAAACCTTTAGCTTCGGATTCACAGTTCTGTGGACTCTAATTTCATGGTGAGGCTTAAGGCCTTCACGGGGAGTGGTAGCAGACTGGCGTAATTTATTTAAATCTCGCAGTACCGATTTGATTTTAGTTAGTTAAGGGCGTCTAAAAGTATTCCCTTTATTTACTTAGATTATTTACCTATTGATACTTTATAAAAAAGTATTATGAAACAAATAAGATATTTCTGAAATATTTAGAGTAATTTTCGATCACAAAATTCTAAATCAAAAGCTAACTCCTTTTATATGGAAGAGACTACAATGTTAGAAAAAAAACCTAATTTTAATCTGAAAATCTCCGTAAAAATATACTGTTCCGGGCGGTATTTCAGTAAAATACAGGGGACCCTCATGTTACTTTACGTTGTTACGGTATTGTCTTTTACGGGTTTGAGACCGTAATATCAATCTTTGACGTCAATATATCCGTTTCTAAAATGGTAAAAATCCTGGAATAAAAGTTGCCAGACATTTACCGTTTTTTAATGCAAATTTTTTATGTGTAGTAGATGAAAGCAGTTGTAATTGGCGTGACAATAGACATGTTTTATCCAAAAAGCATTAGCAATACGGCCTTTGAAGCGGAATATGTTTTATGTTGTACACTTAAATATAGAAATAGAAGACTTCATTGCCCAATAGAAATATCTGGGATGTCATTGTGACAAAAGAATTCTTAAAGAGAAACAAAATGCTTCCAATGTCTTATGATTAAGTCAAAGAATGATGGAAGGAAAATTTAGATAAAAATATGGAGTTGGATACGATTTGGTGGAAAAGAAGTTCATGATTAAGTCGGTAATATTTGAATAGATTGACTACTGGGAAAACTATTTATTGATATAAAAGGAAGATGGCCCCCTATTTCAAGTTAAAATATACAGCTATTGTGACACTAAAAACTTAAACTTATGAGCAGGAGGGAGAAGATAACCATCGGAGATTTTTTTTTTTTTTTTTTTTTTAACAAATCAGGAAAAAGGAATACATGGACTATTCCCTCCAAAAAAGATAGAGAACAGTAGAATAAACATATAGGAGAGATGGATGGTTTTCAACCATTCTTATGATATAATTATTTCCAAATATATGTAAGATTAATGCTAATAGGATTGCATAGAATGATCATTTCAGTTACATTGCACACTTCAGTTATATACCTCCCAATATTCAGAATGCAAAATTTAGTTGTGAAAAATAAGCATTTTTCAATTTTACTATCGTAAGTTTCGTTTGTTAACTTTCAAATCCGCGTAAAGTTTAACAGTTCAGCTTTAGCCTAAGTTAGAGGTTGGAAGGCAACAACCCTCAATTTCTTTTGATAAGGTAACTTTGGCCTTTCGTTTAGTTCACCCTATTGGAAAGGAGCTGAGCCTCAAATCAAAGTTCTCTCTCTCTCTCTCTCTCTCTCTCTCTCTCTCTCTCTCTCTCTCTCTCTCTCTCTCTCTCTCTCCCTCTCCTCTCTCTCTCTCTCTCTCTCTCTCTCTCTCTCTCTCTCTCTCTCCCTCTCTCTCTCTCTCTCTCTCTCTCTCTGAGACCAAGGAAACCATAAGCATGAAAAAGCATAAATTCATACATGATGTCCATCCGGAAGCAAGTAAATTTTCAAGTAATTTAAAAATTAATGTAGTCACGAGTCTCAAAACATAAGCGTATTTTAAATTGTAAGAAATTGAATGTACTGATATTTGTCGAAAAAAACTATAAAACTTGAAATACAGGTTTTACTTGTTAAAATGCATATTTAGCCAGGCGCTTCGTCATTACATAACAGTTAGCCTAATTTTGTTGAAAAAAAAAACCGGAAGGAAAATATTACTAAGGCTGGATGATATCAATATTCAAAGACTTCCTCATATAGTGAAGGGAATAAAAGATGTATTGGTCACACCATTTTTGCGGTATATTATTTATACTATGTACAGTTCAATAGAAATATTAAAAAAAAAAAAAAATTCTGAACAATATAGCTACATCTCTCAGTTA
>NC_090737.1:49070622-49073122 GCF_036898095.1 Palaemon carinicauda
GTAATTCATACTAAAAAGAAAAAAAAAAAAAAGAGGCTATCTCTTGTGGCACCTGGTGGGCCAGGAAGTCCGGGAAAACTCGCTGGTAAATCCTGAACTGCATGTAGCAATTAGGTTCCGACTTGTTTTGAGCCTCTGGTGCCATGATTGGAAGCGACCTTTGCCTTTCATTTGAAGGGACTAGTGTTTGATCCCAAGTATGAGTTATAAATTTATTTCTACTTGAACACGATATTGTGGTGATTTTCATCCGTATATATATATATATGCATGTATATTGCTTTCCAAGGAGACTAATAAGCTTATTAATGCCTATAAGTCTGACCCATAACACGCCCTTGGTAACCATTTAACCTTTGAATTGAAAATGGTGCATATAGTCCACAAGTCCCTGATATACATACACATCGTGTTGTATATGTCTGTATGTAAATATATGAATGTATGTAGATTTGAATGTAAAATATTGAATTCTCTTGTTCTGTAGCAGCCAGTATATGAGGGTCAACGTGTCAAAGCTTAAAGGTACCCCGTGTGATTTTTTTTTGGAAGGCAACTCAGCAGTACTCCTCTAATGGTAAGAAATCAAACATTGACACTTACATATTTCTTTGATATGGACTTGTTAGTTGCAACGTTCATTCTAATATTATTCAAACACTTTTTCGACAATAAATGGCTTCATTGAGGTTTTGAACTTTTTATGAAACTATACATGGCATCGACATATCACTATGCATATGAAACTACGATAATTATCTTCCCATTATGTTTGATTCATTCATTTCTGCTGTAAGATTTGAAGCTTGTTCATATTTTTTTCTCAAAAATGTCGAAGCCATTAAACTATCCACTGGTTAACCTAATGAGTATACTCCTTTTTAATTCACTCAGGTTGTCATTAACAATGTCATTTACTAAGAATTTTTCTTTTATCTGAAATAGGATAAAAGGTTGTTTTTTTTTTCATAATCTTCAGCCTAAATAAGGTTAGGGATGAAGTTGTGTTTTAATTTACTCAATCACATAATGTCACCCATTTTAAATTATAATAATGAGACTACATGAACTACTTAACTAGAAATCAGGAAAAGTTAAGAACAACAGCGCCCCCCCCCCCAAAAAAAAAAAAAAAGATACACAAACACTTACAGATGAAGAATTCTGATGCTAAAGTTACATTCTGAATGTCATAATTCCGCCCGTGATATACTTTACTGGGTCTAATATTCCTAAAACACTTTCCCATATGCATTATCCTATGATTCATAAATCTTGAGATAAGTCAAATTGCATCATAGGATTACTATACTTAAGGAAACTTATGTCTTGATTTACGGCATTGCTTTTTTAATCTAATTAGGTATAGTAGTGTGGGTGAAGGGATGACTTGAATGAATGTAATCAGCTAAAAGGATGAAGAATGTGAATAATAAAAAGGGAAGTAAAGCATTAAAAGAGAGATTAGGATAAAATGAACCAGGGGGAGAAAAATGAAATAAAATCCTGATAGGAATGAAATAATGATCTCCAAGAAATGCATGAAAGAGAGATACACAAGATGCTCTAAAACAGAAGGTTAAAGCTCCATATGTTAAGATCTCAAAAGAATCAGAAACCTTATTATAGCTCGTAATCCTTAGTAACAATAGTTTATAAAACACTCTCTCTCTCTCTCTCTCTCTCTCTCTCCTCTCTCTCTCTCTCTCTCTCTCTCTCTCTCTCTCTCTCTCTCTCTCTCTCATAAGCATAAAGATATTTGGTCAGATATCTACTGATTAAATGACTAAATCTAAACATGACATGGGTATATCTTACACTAATGCACAAAAAAAAAAAAAATTATTAGAATTAAAGCTATCATCGTTATAAAGATCTCATTACCTATAAGCTTAACATAAATGCTATATAGTCAAGCAGATAGATAGCAAAGACAGTTTTAATATTAATGCTTCTTTCGCCTTCCGATATCAGGTCAGGTATTTTTACTCAGTATCCAATTATTATTATAATTGCTAGTAAAGGTGCAACCTCATTTGGATAAGCAGGATGTTATACCCCAAAACAGGAAAAAGCCCAGTGTGGAAAGGAAATTAAGAAACATAGCATAGTGTATTTGAATGTACCCTCAAGCAAAAGAACTCTAACCTAAGACAGTGAACGACAGTCTTAGGTTACAGAGGCTATGGTACTACCAAAGGCTAGAGAACAATGGTTTGATTTTGGAGTGACCTTCAAGTGGAACTGCTTACCATTGAACAATTACAGTGCAGTAGTTAACCGCCTTAATGGAGAATGTTTCTGGTACCTTAGTGTTGTCTTATGCATGAGGAAATAAGAGAATGCGTAAAGAATAGGCCAGAGTATTTGGTGTATGTATAGGCAAAGGAAAAATGAGCCGTAATCAGAGAGAGATCCAATGTTGTACTATCTGGCCAGTCAAAGTACACAATAACGGTTAGCTGATTGACTATTGAAAAGCCGTAATAGATACACTGCT
>NC_090737.1:49088122-49093122 GCF_036898095.1 Palaemon carinicauda
AGACTTTCACCTTCACTGCCGGGATGGGGAGATTTTCAAGTCAGCTGGCAGATTCTTATTTGTTGTTTCACTTGTTGGATTCAAGTATAAAGCATGATACCAAGACATCCCCTACATTGAATATTTGCTGAAGGAAGACTCGGGAATGACGGATGGTTAACGAACGTGAGCCCAGAGGATGAGATCTTCGTTTGGCTGAATTGCAAGTACTTTCTGTATGCTTAGGTCTAAACTTGGAGCTGTGTATTGTCGCTGGAAGCACATCATGAGGGAATGCTTGTAGTGGAAGAAACTTACCGAAGTAATGCTTTCACGGAGAAATACATGATGATTGTAATGCCAGTCTTTACGTATAGAGAATAGCTTTGAGTAGACTATGGAGGAAATCGAATGATAAGGAACTGTTGATATAGAATGGCACCAAAGGCCTAGTTTCGCATTATTTTGTTATTCCCGTAGTTGATAACTTTTTGTTTTGCAGTTGAACTTAATTCTTCAAATTTAAATTTAGCTGTAATTTTTCATTCTTTCACTTATTTATATATATATATATATATATATATATATATATATATATATATATATATATATATATATATATATATATATATATATATATATATATAAAATCCTGTTTTGCTTTTGTGATTACATTTAAAGTATTAATTTGTCATTATATTAACACATTACGTATATTTGAATTCATAGTTTTTACTATTGAGGTGGGGATTGATAATTTTACTGAAATTAATTATTTGCTCAGTATGGCTTGGAATGATCCTAATATCCCTGGTGGTGGTCTTTAGATAAATAAATGTTTTCATTTGATACCACTGGATACAAAAATGATAACGACCTTGCTAATGATATTGATAACCTTTTGAATTTCGGGGAAATAAATAAGGTTACCGGAGAATTTGATTTTGTGAAATTTAAAACTTGTAATGGCTTTGGTCATGTTGGTACGGAAGATGATTGTGCTAAGTCGAAATCAAAGAAATTCAAGGATAAGGACGTGAAGATTTTAATGGACCATTTCAGAAATTTGACCTGTTTTAAGTACAAGATGCTCACAATAGATAACAGAACATCTCAAACTTACTGTGACGCGTGCGAGGAAAATCTGGAGAATAGACTTAATTTCATTATGCACATGGAGTCAACACACAAGTCTTAAGGTTAGTGATCACAGAGTCCACGGCTCTGCTGATTCTATTAGCTCGGGGCCAGACTTAACAGATGTGTTAACACAACAAAATGATATTCTGATAAAGTTACTGGAAAACACTTCAAAAATGAAATCTTTGCCAACTACAACTCAGATTACAAAAGCCAAGTCTCCGCCGATTTGGGTTGGACAAACTTTTGAAAGATTCAGAATTGAAATTGAGGATAGGAGCAGTAATAACAAAGATAGTGAGTACAATAAATATAACGATTTAATTGAAAGCTTGAAGAAGAATGAGAGGGTTAAGGAATATGTGATTACTGTTGTAATCGATCGTACAGCTAACAGCACTTTGAAGACGGTAGAAACTATTTTAGAGGTTTTGGCTGAGAAATATGCGAAAACTAAGGCTGAAAAGTGTAATGACATTATGGAGAAGATTATCGCCTTTTCTACAGATAAATCAGAAAGTTGCGAGAAATTTCTTGATAAGTTTGAAGGTTTGATGGCTGAAGTATCAAGAGAAAAAATAAATGCTTGTCTTAATTATGTATTGAGCTTATTAATGATAAAGAGAGCTCACGAAGGAGGTAAAATAACCTCGGATGAGAAGACTCGCCTTAAAGAAGTTATTGAACATGGAGTGGAAAGGAAACCTCTTGATGAAGATGATATTGCTACTAGATTGAAGATGGAGTTTAGGAAGCTGAAAATAGAAAATAATAGAGATTCGACATCAGATATATCTTTAGATACTTCTACATTTTACACTGATAACAGGAGTCGTTACCAAGAGTGGAAAAAAGTTTAAAGAGCTACCGAACTTTTACAGATATAGAAGATCCACTTCAAATCCTGGATTTTGGAGAACTGCATCCGGTAACTATAGAAGAGGTCCTTCTAAAACACCGTCTCGGTCATCATCAAGAACGTCATTTAGATCGGCCTCAAGACCACGTGACAGTTCAGCAAGGAGATTTGACAGATAGTCTACGAACTTTAAATCACAATCAGAAATGAAAGTTGATGAAAGACTGAGAAATCTTGAACAAGACAATGAGAAACTTATGAAGGAAATGAAAGAGTTAAAAGAGATGATAAAGAAGGCAAATACTGTTAGATTTGTAGCTGAAGAAAGCAGGGAGATAGTAATTGATCACACTACGGATGTTCATTTCACGAAAGAAGTTGATGAAGTGGAAGCAATGATTGTTGATACTGGGTGCCCAAAAACTCTAGTTGGAAGGAAATGGCTAGACAGGTGTCTCGATATTAACGATATAAGAAAGGAGGATTTGGAAAGTAAATCTTGTTCTCAGGATTTTAGATTTGGTGATGGACCTGTTTTTCATAGTGCAGAAATAATCAGTCTTCCAGTTGTATGGAAAGAAAAAGATTCTGAAGATGGTTTTGTAAGGATGATAGTTGAAACATATGTGATTGACGCCAAAAATATTCCTTTCTTGTTCGGCAAAAATAAATTGAAGGAATGAAACGTAGATATCATGCATGATAATAACATGGTTATTAATTTACAGAAGTCAAAAAGATTTCAGTTGCATGATACTGATGGAGGACATCAAGCTTTGCAACTATACAAGTGTGGCACATGGACTACAAATGAGACAGTTTTCTTTATGAAAAAGGAAAAAGATGTACAAAGTTATAAACAAGTTAAAAGAATTCATGAGGTAACTAACCACAAAGGAGAAAAAAAGCTAATTTGGGCGTATAGAAATGCTAATCTGTTAAATGATGAAATTAGGAAAACAATTAAGAAGGTAGTAATTAATTGTAGAGTTTGTCAGAAATTCAAAAGATCTTTGGGAAGGCCAAAAGTAGCAATTCCAAAGGTAACTAATTTTAACCAGATTGTAGCTATCGATTTGAAGCAGAATGGAAATAAGTACATACTTTGGATGGTTTGCTCATTCACAAGATTTATTTCAGGTGTAGTACTTTCAAATAAGCGAATGGAAACTGTAGTCGATGGTTTGAATAATGGTTTGAACTGGTAGTTTGGTTTTCCTTCAATTGGTTTTTGGGCTGACAATGGAAATGAATTTCAGAATGAGGAGTTAAATGAATATGCAAGTAAGTTTGGCTTTACAGTAAAGTTTGTTCCACCATACTCTCCTTGGAGCAATGGCTTAAATGAAAGAAATCATCATTCTGCTGATGTTACTGTGAACAAGATGCTAGAGACACACAAAAAGATTGATTTGAAAATGGCAGTAAATATGGCAGCATGGACTCATAACACTAATGTAAATATACTTGGATATGAACCCATTAGACTGGTTACAGGGAAATCAATTACTTTTCCAGGAATCTCAACAGGTAATTTAGCTACAGAGTTTATTTGACAGTGTAGCGATTTCAAAGATCATGGAAAGGCACCATGAGATAACCAAGAAATTTAGGGAAGAAGAATATGAAAATAAGTTGATCAAAGCTTCGGAAGTCAGAAAGGGTAGTTTTAATGACATTAAATATGAAGAGGGTGATCTTGTATTTTATCAAGAGAAGAATAATAAAAGCTGGTGCGGCCCAGTAAAGGTATTTTGTCATAGGAACAGAGATGTTTTCATATGGACAAACGGTGATTTAAAAAAGGTGGCAGATTGTAAAGTTCAGCCATATAGAGTTTATGGCCGTGAAGACAGTGATAAAGGGCTGATTAACGAAGTAAGTAACAGTACTGAGGAGAAACTTGATAAAGAGAAAGATGGAGTAGGAAATGAATGCAGAAGAAAAACGAGATCTCAATCTAGAAAAGTTGAGTCTATTGAAAAGGGAGATGAAGAGGAAAGAAACCAGAATGAAGTGAGTAATTTTATGAAAGAGAGAGAGGAAAAGAGCACATGTAATAATGAAAGCATTGATTATGTTGAGCAAAAGGGTGATTCTATTGGTACCTATTGGCTGAAGTCTAAGAAGGCCGAATGCTTTCACCTTGATAATACCGTATTTGTAGTGGAACTCCCAATTAAATATCATAAGATGCCGGAAGTGATTGAAGCTAAAGAAAAAGAATATAAAAATCTCCAAGATTATGATTCTTTTGAGGAAGTCAAAGATTATGGACAACAAAGAATCGGCAGTAGATGGGTAATTACTAAAAAGGAAAAACATGATGGTCAAAAGACTGATTATAAAGCCAGGTTGGTTGCAAGAGGCTTCCAGGAAGAGTGCAAACCTCAAGCGGATTCTCCTACTGCTATGAGGGAAAGTGTAAAAATATTAATAGCTGTAGCAGCAAATGAGTTCAATGTGCAATCAGTTGACATTAGGGCTGCTCTCTTGCAGTCTAAAACTTTAGATCGAGATGTCTTTATTGAACCTCCTAAAGATTTGAAGAAAGAAGATTTAATTTGGAAACTGAAGAAACCTTTGTATGGTCTTGATGATGCCAGCAGAAAATTTTGGCTGAGAATAAGAGATATATTTAAGCAGGAAAGTTTGAGGAATGTAAGTGGTGATGAAGCATTTTATTATCAACATGATGGAAGCGATCTTAAGGGATGGTAATTACTCACGTGGATGATTTGAGCATAGCAGGAACAAAGGAGTTTGTTAATCAACTCACAGAAAAAGTGCAAAATGTTTTGACAGTTTCGAAGGTCGAAAAGGATAAATTTAGATTCACTGGTATAGATATACAAAAGACCAGAGATGAAATTGTAATCTCGATGGAAGATTATGCAAATAGTATTGAAGAGATACAAGAAATTCGTAAGGCTAAGCCTGATGATCCATTGACAAAGTAGGAAAATAAAGTTTATAGAAAATATGCAGGAAAGATAAGTTGGTTAGCCGCAAATGCTAGACC
>NC_090737.1:49098122-49118122 GCF_036898095.1 Palaemon carinicauda
TATATGTATATATATATATATATATATATATATATATATATATATATATATATATATATATATATATATGTATATATATATATATATATATATATATATATATATATATATATATATATATATATATATATATATATGTATATATATATATGTATATATATATATATATATATATGTATATATATATATATATATATATATATGTATATATATATATATGTATATATATATATATATATATATATATATATGTATATATATATATATATATGTATATATATATATACATATATATATATATGTATATATATACATATATATGTATATATATATGTATATATATATATATATATATATATATATATATATATATATATATATATATATATATATACATATATATATTGTCTTATAATAACTGAAGCAGGGCTAAAATGAAAATTGCTCTGTTATCTTGAGACGCTACACATGTTATAAATGGAGAGCCTACATGCAAAAGAAAGATAACAATAATAGATTTATAAATGAAAATAAATGTATCAATAACTGCTATGCACGAATAAAAAATGCTGGTAGTCATTTTCGGCTGATGCAAAGTCTGGTGATGCGGTTTATCTTATACTAGGGCTTCCATATCAATACCAATGTTGCTGGTGACTAGCCTGTTTTCCAATACATTTCTGGTTTCAGAATTATGTGCTCATGGTTGAAAAGGCGAATCTCTCCTTACAAACCAACTTCCCAAAACTCTCCTGTTTTAGATTTTTTTTTTCTAAACAACATTGAGTCAGACTGTAGTTCTCACAACTCAAACTGAAATTCTAGCAATTGGGCCTACACATCATGTTCCACTGAGTTGTTCAATAACAGAAGGCTGGCCTTCAGCTTCTCGAGGTACATAAATCTAATATGAAATTCAAGAGATAAGGTTTATTTATTTTTTTTTTTTTGGGGGGGGACAAAACATGAAAATTCTGACTTCATACTTCTTATCTGCCCTGGGCTTGCGAAATATCATTCTTTCTCAAACAAGCACTGTATACTAACAGGATCTTGTAGAAAGTTTCAATGTACCAACCAGTCGAGGAACATTTTGTTGCTTGCCTTATAAACTCAGATTAAGTACATTCAAGTGGGTTGTCCTTTCTGTGAAAAATGCTTTTGAGCAAATAAAGTCTATCGCAAAAATCTCTACTGCCAAGCTGTTCATCTTGAGGCAAGAAAATAGTATATTTCCGCAGAGCAAACATAATTCTGGACCATGATTCCCGCAGTAAGCCACTTGATACTCAAGTGCAGGAGGTATATGTCAGGCAGTAACGTAATTTTAAAGTAAAATCTTGTTGTTTTGCCTTTTTGCACTGATGGCTTTCATTTTTATTTTGTTTACAATTTTGTAAAGCTAAATTAAGTATTTTGCTGTTGGTTTTACCTTAGTACTTATATTTTGGTTAAATGTAGTGTTTAATTTGCTTGGGTTTAAATGTAATGTTTAATTTGCTTTGGTTGAAAAAGCTTAAGTTTTGTGGCGCCATCTATTGAGTGCATTTTGAAGTGCGGCATTCCTCAGTATTTTTACTTCCTTGGCAAATTTTTAACTCATTTATTTTTCTTTGTGGTGACTTGGAGTGTTGTAAGGAGAGGCGACTTGTGACTCTCCTAAAGTATTCTCGTCAGTCGATTTCAAGGCCGTTGAAGACTCTGGAGCTGCTGATATGCCTATTGTGGAATATATATACAATCTGTCATTGAGCTACTTCTTAATGTGGAAGGCAGTTTACCTGTGAAGCTACGTGTGAGAACAAGACTTGCAACTGTGGTTCAAGTGATCTACTAGCTTAACCTGGACATTGGCAGTTTGGTGTAGAGCAGGGGTCGAGAGCCTTTTTCATCTTTGATGGATATATCTACTGTATCAGCACCAGAGTGGTCTTGTTGGAGCAAGTAGGGAGGCTTCTCTCAGGTAAGAGGAACATCCCCTGTATTTTGTCGAGACGTAGACTGAAAGTGCATATCCACCAACGGTTGTGAAGGGCTGTTCTACTGATGAGAGTGACTACTTGTGACCATATTTTTGAGCAGCATATGGACTCGTCTATATCAGTACCGGTCTGTGTCATAGGACCAATATATTTGTGCATTTAACTATTGTCAAAGCTGATGAAGGTTTAATATGAGAGTGTTGTAAGATTATGTACGTTAATATTGAGGTTTAGATTATTGTGATATAGGTAGGATTATAGTTTCTTTTTGTATGTTCGTCCACTTCTTTCCTTTCTGTTTAGTAATAGGTTAGCGTGGTGGGTAAAGGCTTTTGGGTACCTTAACATTAAAGATTTGATTTCCTCACTATGAGTAGGGTTTAGTTTTAGCATTAGGTGACTCATTGAGTTAATCGATGGCATATTGTACTTAATCAATTTATTACTTTTTGTGGGCCATCAGTGTTAGTACCTTTATTGTTGTAATAAATATTGTGAAATTTTGGCCCTTGTGTCTTTCTGGTTTTCCTCGTTCCTACTGATTTGAGTTTTTGTCACTGGATTTGTGAATAAGATAAAAGAACCCGTTATGGCTTCCTTCTAGAGGGAGTTCGTAACATATTTTGGCGACCGTGACAGGATCCAGGACAAACTCAATCGGTGGTGCGAGTTACCAGACTGTGCTCTGGGTGAGATTTTTCAGTATTTATTTTTGTTGTGCTTCACCACCTTCCTTCTTTTCCTTTTCATTATGTCTGATGTAGAGTTTAACCCTGCCGAATTTTTGGCTAATGAGAATTGTATTAGGTATTTGAGTGCTCTAACTAAAGGAAACTTGAAAGCTTGTGCTAGGTCGTTAGGCATTTCTTTGACAAATAGGGAATTGAAAATGGACGTATATAATTTGGTAAAGAATAGGCTGTGTGAACTTAAACAAACTGCTGATGAATTAACTAGTGAAAGCATGAGTGAGTCTGATGTAGAAGGGGCTCCGGGATTGAGTCTTTTTCAGGATCCGTCTCAATGTGGACTGATTTTTGAAGGGTATGGCAGTCTGCCTGATGGTAAAAGTCAGACTGAGGGGGTTCCTCGTACTGATAATGTTTCTCCAGCTGTTCCTACTCGTTCGGTCAAAGGAGAAAATAAGCCACTAGTTAAGGATTTCCAGAACATGTTGGAACTAAAGAAGTTAGAGTTCGAGGAGTTTGAGAGAATCAGAGTACATGAGAGAACGATGCTTAACATGCAGTTAGAGCTGGCCAAGATCCAGCAAGGTAAGAAGGGTGAGAGTACCCGCATCCATGAAGATATTGGGGAAAAGTTTAGTTTTGGGGATGCTCTAAAACTTGTACCTTGTTTTACTGAGGAGAATGTGCCTGAATTCTTTAAGGCTTTCGAAAGGGTTGCTTCTAGGTTGTCTTGGCCTAGGGAGGTCTGGACAGTGTTGATTCAATGTCGCTTACTGGGCAAGGCTCAGAAGGTTTATAATGCCATAGAGAGCAAGTATCTCGGGATTATGAGAAAGTGAAAGCTTTGATATTAAAAGCTTATGATTTGGTTCCCGAGGCCTACAGGCAGAGGTTTAGGAATTTTAACAAAACCCCGAACATGACTTATGTGGAGTTTGCTCGTGTAAAGCAGGAGCATTTTGATGATTGGCTCAAGAGTCGCCAAGTAACTACTTTGGCGGCCTTGAAAGAGTTGATATTGATTGAAGATTTTAAAAAATCGTGTGCTAAAGATTTAAGAGTTCATTTAGAAGACTTGAAAGTGACTTCTTTTCCCAGAATTGCTCAGTTGAGTGATGAATATATATTGACCCACAAGGTTGGTACTGAGAACGTCAGGGGTAATTTCCCTGTGGTCAAGGGTAACTGGGAGAATAAAAAGAGAGTGTTTGTTAACCAAAATAATTCTAATTTCCAGGCTTACTCTAACTCTAAAGCAAATTCCAATTTTCAGGTCAAAAACAACCAAACAGTAATCCTAGTGGTAATTTTGTAGATAGGAATTCTGCAAAAACTAATAATGCTCATCCTAGTCGTACTATAACAAGTGGTGTGGGAAGTAGAACCTGTTACTTGTGTAATAAGACAGGACATATCCAAGCTAATTGTTTTGCTCGTCAGAGGTATTTACAGAGGCAGACTACTTCTCCTATTGCTGTGGTGAATAATGTTAAGGCTTCTCAACAATCTGTAGAGAATGAAGAAAATGGTAACAAAGGTAATAAAGAGAATGATTCCCCCATGTGACTGTCATTTAATAAGTATATTTGGCCAGGTAAGCTGAGATTTGAGAAAGAAGTTATAAATATAAAGTTTTTGAGGGATACAGGTGCTGCTCGATCTTTATTGTTAAGAAGTAGGTTACCTCTTAACGTGAAGATCACTAACTATATTATTTTAAGTGGTTTTCCGGACACTGTTGTGTCGGCTCCTGTGGTTGAAGGAGAGATTGACATATTGGGTGTCGTAAAGAATATTAATCTGGCCATTGTTGATAAACTACCTATACCTGGGATAGATGGTATCCTAGGAAATGACTTGTGTAATGTGGAGGGACAAGAATTGTTTCCCATTTTAACTTTAAATAAATTTCCCATTGCTGTAACTACTCGATCCCAGAGGAAAGGGCGTAACCTCTTGATGGACGGAGAGGATTTACATTTAGACCCTGTTCAAGTAGATGTAGCAGTAGGAAGGCTCGAGTCTGTAGGAAGTAGTGGTAGTAGTAAGGTAGTTAGAGCATGGAATAGGGCTGATTTTATAAAAGCTCAGCATGATGAATTTGATGTGGAAATAACTGAGGGGGATGATATTTCTAAGCCATGTTTTGTATCGGAGAGAGGATTATTGTGTAGATTAAGCCGTTCTGCTCTTATGGAATCCTCAGAGTATCATAAGCAGATTTTGGTACCTAAACAATTCAGAGACGAATTGCTGCAGTTAGCTCATGAGGATCCTTTCTCGGGACACTTTGGGGTAATAAAAACTTTTAAGAGATTAACCAAGCTTTTTTGTTGGCCTAATATGAGAAGGTGTATTAAGCAGTTCTTGCGAACTTGTGTAACGTGCCAGGTCATGGGTAAACCTAATCAGGTATTGCGAAAAGCTCCATTAAAACCCATCCCCGTAATTGGTGAACCATTTTCTGAGATTGTCATTGATGTTGTTGGTCCTTTACCTAGAACTCAATCGGGATATATGTATTTATTAACTGTGATGGATAGGGCTTCTCGGTTCCCAGAGGCTTTCCCTCTTAGGAAAGTAACGTCAAAAGCTGTCTGGGAGAAGTTAGTAGAATATTTTTGTCGTTATGGGTTACCTTGTACCATTCAATCAGATTGTGGTACTAACTTTACTTCCAAGTACTTTAAGGACAGGTATGCTGAACTAGCCATTCAGCACATCACCAGTGTCCCATACCATCCTGAAAGTCAAGGGGTTGTGGAAAGGTTCCACCAAACCTTAAAAAGTATAATTGGCAAGTACTGTTATGAAAGGGAGAGTAGTTGGGATAAGGAACTACCTTATGCGTTATTTGCAATAAGAACTCACCCAAATGAATCGACTAGTGTTTCTCCTTTCAGATTGGTGTATGGTCATGAGGTTCGAGGTCTTTTAGAAGTGTTATTTGAAGTGTTGATTGGGGGACGAAAACAAATTCAAAATCTAAATATATTTTTATCTAATTTGAAAAATAAATTGAGTGGTGCCTGGAAGTTTGTCAAGGGTAATCTGGAAGCTTCCCAGGCTAGTATGAAAGCATTCCATGATCGTAAGGCAGTTAGTCGTTCTTTCGAATCTGGAGATCTGGTTCTGGTTTTAGATATGGACCCTGATAGTTTTCTGAAACCCAGATTTAAAGGTCCATGGAAGGTAATAAGAAAGGTGTCTGACTTTAACTACGAATTAGATTCTCCAGGTTCTACTAGGAAGAGTAGAATTTTTCACATTAATAGGTTAAAGAAATATGAAGGTAGAAAGAAATATGAAGGTAGAAATCTAAGTCCATTAAATATTGTTTATGAAATGCCATGTCCTCTAGCTACTGTATTTTATGATAATGTTGATGACCATGTACCTGTAGAGAATTTAAGAACTAAGGTTGAGATTTTTAATAAGGCAAATGTTTTGTTATGTTTGATAACGGCTTTTCCAGAAGTGTTTAGAGAGGCTCCAGGGCTTACTTCATGGCTTGAACATGATGTTGAGGTTGGTGATGCTCTTCCAGTAAAGCAGGCTCCTTACCGCCTGAACCCAGAAAAAGCCAAAGTAGTCGAGAAGGAGGTACAGTATATGCTGGACCACAATCTTATTCAACCCAGTTCAAGTCCTTGGAGTTCTCCTATTGTTCTGGTAAAGAAACCTGATGGTAATTATAGAATGTGTGTTGACTACCGTAGGGTTAATCAGGTAACAAAGAGTGACAGTTTCCCTCTTCCCCGGATTGACGATTTAATAGACCGAATAGGTAATGCCAAATTTTTAACGAAATTAGACTTATTGAAGGGTTATTGGCAGGTGCCATTGTCTCACAGGGCCCGTGAGATTTCGGCATTTGTCACCCCCAATGGGTTATATGAGTGTAAGGTGATGCCTTTTTGTTTGAAAAATGCAGACTGTACGTTCCAGGACCTTATGAATAGGGTGATATGCGGGCTGGAGGGTACCGAAATATATATTGACGACTTAGTGGTATATAGTCAGGACTGGAAAACCCATGTTGAAAGATTAAGAAAACTCTTTCAGGTTTTACGAAAGGCTGGTTTGGTTGTAAAGATCGATAAGTGTGAGTTTGGTAAGGCTGTAGTGACGTATCTGGGTCATGAGGTTGGTTTGGGGAAGGTTGCTCCTAAACATGCTAATATTGAGGTTATAGCCAACCTTCCTCAGCCGAGTAATGTCCGTGATGTCCGCAAAGTTCTTGGCATGTTAGGGTATTACAGGAGGTTCCTGAAGAATTTTGCTGACATTGCCCAGCCTTTAACTAATCTATTGAAAAAGAACACCAAGTTTTTGTGGAGTACAGAATGTGAAAAAGCATTTTCTAATTTGAAATCGGTATTAGTCTCGGAACCAATTCTTAGCTCTCCCAATTTTAATAAACCTTTTATTTTGGCGGTGGATGCCAGTGACGTGGGTGTTGGAGGAGTTCTGTTTCAGAGAGATGATGAGGGGGAAATGCACCCTGCATCTTATTTCAGTAAAAAGTTACTCCCGGCTGAAAGAAGGTATTCCACCATAGAAAAGGAAGCTTTGGCTCTGGTGAAGAGCGTAACCCATTTTTCTATTTACTTATCTAGTTCTCTCCAGGTTGAAGTGTTGACGGACCATAACCCGTTGGTATTTATAAATAAGATGAAGGGAGTGAATCAAAGAATTCTGCGATGGGCACTTCTCCTTCAGGAATATAACCTGGTCTTTCAGCATATAAAAGGAGTGGACAACAAGATCCCCGATGCACTTTCTAGGATGTGAAGTGTGGGCTGCTGTGCCGTTCCTGATTTTTTTTTTTATCTTCTTTTCAGATGATGTATAGGCTATTAATGTATTCTAAGGTTGTTTTTGTTTATTTTTGTGCAATCCCGGAGTTCCCTGTTTTTTTTTTTGGGGGGGGGGAGGGGGTGGCCAGTTAGGTTAAGTAGTCTTAGTGTAAGTGTTTTGGTTGGTCATGTTTACTTTCTTATTTTCGTATTAAGGTTAAAAAAAAATATTTTTCCTGTTCAGTCAAATTATTTTTTTTTTTTTTTTTTTTTTGAAGGAGGAAGGTGTCAGGCAGTAACGTAATTTTAAAGTAAAATCTTGTTGTTTTGCCTTTTTGCACTGATGGCTTTCATTTTTATTTTGTTTACAATTTTGTAAAGCTAAATTAAGTATTTTGCTGTTGGTTTTACCTTAGTACATATATTTTGGTTAAATGTAGTGTTTAATTTGCTTGGGTTTAAATGTAATGTTTAATTTGCTTTGGTTGAAAAAGCTTAAGTTTTGTGGCGCCATCTATTGAGTGCATTTTGAAGTGCAGCCTTCCTCAGTATTTTTACTTCCTTGGCAAATTTTTAACTCATTTATTTTTCTTTGTGGTGACTGGGAGTGTTGTAAGGAGAGGTGACTTGTGACTCTCCTAAAGTATTCTCGTCAGTCGATTTCAAGGCCGTTGAAGACTCTGGAGCTGCTGATCTGCCTATTGTGGAATATATATACAATCTGTCATTGAGCTACTTCTTAATGTGGAAGGCAGTTTACCTGTGAAGCTACGTGTGAGAACAAGACTTGCAACTGTGGTTCAAGTGATCTACTAGCTTAACCTGGACATTGGCAGTTTGGTGTAAAGCAGGGGTCGAGAGCCTTTTTCATCTTTGATGGATATATCTACTGTATCAGCACCAGAGTGGTCTTGTTGGAGCAAGTAGGAAGACTTCTCTCAGGTAAGAGGAACATCCCCTGTATTTTGTCGAGCCGTAGACTGAAAGTGCATATCCACCAACGGTTGTGAAGGGCTGTTCTACTGATGAGAGTGACTACTTGTGACCATATTTTTGAGCAGCAGATGGACTCGTCTATATCAGTACCGGTCTGTGTCATAGGACCAATATATTTGTGCATTTAACTATTGTCAAAGCTGATGAAGGTTTAATATGAGAGTGTTGTAAGATTATGTACGTTAATATTAAGGTTTAGATTATTGTGATATAGGTAGGATTATAGTTTCTTTTTGTATGTTCGTCCACTTCTTTCCTTTCTGTTTAGTTATAGGTTAGCGTGGTGGGTAAAGGCTTTTGGGTACCTTAACATTAAATATTTGATTTCCTCACTATGAGTAGGGTTAAGTTTTAGCATTAGGTGACTCATTGAGTTAATCGATGGCATATTGTACTTAATCAATTTATTACTTTTTGTGGGCCATCAGTGTTAGTACCTTTATTGTTGTAATAAATATTGTGAAATTTTGGCCCTTGTGTCTTTCTGGTTTTCCTCGTTCCTACTGATTTGAGTTTTTGTCACTGGATTTGTGAATAAGATAAAAGAACCCGTTATGGCTTCCTTCTAGAGGGAGTTCGTAACAGTATATCACCAAATTCTGCATTCACTTATTCAAGGAAAGATATAAATTTTTTGTGTTGTTGTGACTTATTACCACCTCATATTAGATTCACCACTCTAAATGACATCACCCATTTATATTACCTTGCCATATAATGCTTCTTGGTGGATAATCCAGTACAATGTATTACATTCAACTCAATTTACCTTCAGCAAAGGAACTAGGCCCCATATCACTGCCAGTCAGAGCTCTTGCACCATCTGTTAAGATGCACAATAATTTTTTCAAATCCTCCTTATCTGTTAACAACTAAATCCAGTGCAGCATAAATATCCGAGTCTCTTGTACCACCACTCAAAGACACTGTCTCAACCATCGCTTCATGTACCATGAAATCTTCGTCTACAGTACGGGGGAATACTTATAATTGGTTGGTGTCATTTATATATGTCCTCTCATTTAAAGCTAATGAAAAGTATTTCCAGTATTCCATTTTGTCTTTCGGTTTTAAAGGAACATGCTAATAAACACCAGTTACCTTTCCTGCCATTGCTGGTGGGATAATGTAACCTTTTAAAATGTTCTGGCTAATTTTAGACAATAATATGAACTCAAACTGCTAAATAGGCGATATTTTTATAAACAACTGATTTACTATAAGTACCAATAGTAGCAATAGAAGAGAGAGAGAGAGAGAGAGAGAGAGAGAGAGAGAGAGAGAGAGAGAGAGAGAGAGAGAGCAGTAACTAAACCATAGATTTTACTATTTCAAATGCAGACACAGAAACTCTGTGCTTTGTGTGCAAAGTAAATTTTGTAATAAAAGTGATCGTGGACCTAAAAGAATCAACCAGCAGACCACTTTTGGCCCACGACCAAGTAGTTGGACCACCCTGATTTATCATAGAGAAAAGTCCTTAGTTTCATCTAGGTTGGAATATTTTGTCATTATTAGAATCTTGGTTTACATACTAATAATGATAATCAACGCTTCATCAAAAACATAAAATGTGCAATGGATTCTCTGAAATGATAGCAAAGTTTCTCAATAATTAGTAACTGATAGAAACAATCCTGTGAATTTTAATAATTTTTTGCTTCTCGATTGTTTCTTCCTGACATCAATTTCAACTTCATGACTGTTTCAAAGACTTCAGTTGCCTCTGTTCATATGTTTAGTGTAAATACTACATTTCAGTAATGTAATCTCATAAAGCGGTATCAACTATGACCTATATAACTGCTAAATTGCATTTTTTTCTTTTCTTTTTGGTGTCGATCTTGAATTTCCCGGCTTTTCCAACACTTCATTCATTATGTTTAACCATGGAGGAACTCTTGATACAGTTCTCTTACAATTTATAAGCTAACTAAAAGCCCACTAGGTTTATGTTTTCAAAATCTCTCATTCTCCTGAAAAGACCAACGAATTGCTAGATTACATTTGCAAAATTTCATCCTCATAATTTCAAACTACTGTTAGTATCTCTTATCTAACATAATGGTGTTTTTGAAAAGCAGGTTGTTGGTCATTTCATTACACTGATGATGTATATTCCGCTATAAATCAGTCTCGTTAACAAAGGACAAAGATACAAGCTTTTAGAATGCCAGTCATCGTCTTCGCTTTTATTAGCTGTAAAAATGTAATGGATAATAAAATACGAAATGAGAAAACTTTTTACCTTCGATATTATTCGCGAATCGCAAAAAAAATTATATTGCAACTAATAAAGAGATTATTCTAATTAGATCTAAAAAAGGGCCAAGCTGCTAATTCTCATGACTTGGTACGGGATATACTTGGTTCCCGAATACAGATAAATCATATATATATATATATATATATATATATATATATATATATATATATATATATATATATATATATATATATATATATATATATATATATATATATATATAATCACCATCATCATCATCATCTCCTCCTATGCCTCTTGAGGCAAAGGGCATCTTGAGCTTATAAATTAAATGGATTTTGAGCGAAGCAAAAAATCTATTTTTGGGTGAGATAGCCATGTCGTGCTGATGGAAGTTCCTTCATTAGTAGCTTCCTAGGTTATATGTGACTAAAGTGATATATCCCAGAGAATTTACCGAAGGTACCCAGAATTCTAACTCCTGGAGCGAATGTCCCTTAAAATTTTAAGAAGGGATATCGCGTAAGGACGTAATGGCCCACCTCATAGCAATCTGCACCCCAGATAGAATTTTACGTTCGAGGAGGTGTGGCAAAAATAAAAGGGGGGCCCTTCAAAGGCCATCCCCGTTCCCTATTACTATCGATAGTACAACGGCGCCATCCCTACGATAGTGGCCATTCCTTGTAGCATTGAGCATAGGCTGTTACAGATACAGTACTACGGGAGGGAAACTGAAGATCTCTTCTACAGAAGTGATGGGTGGGTCCATCAGGACGACATGGCTATCTCACCCAAAAATAGATTTTTCGCTTCGCTCAATATCCGTTTTTTGGGCTCAAGCTATGCCGTGCTGATGGAAGCATACCAGAGCATTAATGTATCTGTAGATTTTCCATCAGTGCCTAAACCTTATATCAACCTTTTCAATGGTCATACTGACCATATGAGACTAGTGACAATACCGTTATATGTCATCATCACTAATCATAAACAATGTTAGTGCTACCTGCCTCCTACAGGGAAGAGTCATCTAGACAGTTGAAAAGGGATTTCAAGGTTAACATAAATAGTATGACCAAACTTAAGTACACACTGAATATACAAATAGTCTCAAGTTGTATATTTGGCCAAAATGACATCAGTGTCTCTTATGTCTAACCTTTGATGAATACAAATATGTGAAGGATGCATTCTAGGTAGATAAAAAGTCTGGCATGTATAGATACAATTGTCTGGCGAAGGTGGACGCACTACATTCTAATAGACATTTATTTCTAATAAATGACTACAAGAGATGGTTAGCAAAACGAATGTAGTCTGACAATGGGATTATACCTGAAACGAGTACAGGAATCGTATTTCTTTCTTGAAGGAATGAAGTCAAGAAATGCCACTCTTAGCTTGAAGAGAAGGTAAAAGATAATCGCTCTTCATAATAGCTGTACTGGTTACCATTAACTGCACTATGTACTTCGTACACCGGCATTGGAACTATCTGTATAATTCCACACCTGGGATTTTAGAACAGAGCTAGTGTTACTATGGTAACACTTAAATAAAAGAAGACATACTTAAAAAGGATGACTTCCTCTCCCCTTAACTGACAGTTCCAGTCAATTATCTGTTCATCGTAGAATAAACGGCAGAGTAAATAAGTTACCTGACGTCACCACATACTGCTTCAGATCATGGACTAGCATAGCATAGTGTTTGTAGAACATCCTGGATGATTCTTATCCAGTGCATGTCAGAGGACAAGTGAGGACCCAAACCAAAAATAGTTCAACACAAAAATTAGGGGGCAGGTTTTAATACATTACCTGCCGCCACTACAAAGTGTTTCAGTTCATGCACTTGTTTTGCATAGTGTTTGTAAAACACTCTGGATGATTTCCATCCAATGTATGAACGAAGACGCTCAAAGTCCATATAGTGAAATAAGTTCAGTGATGAAGCAATCTTCCTCGGATCATGACCTGCAGGATTACTGTCCGGATCCGCTCTACGAATAAAGTAGGTGAGCTTCGCCCTAAGTTGATTTAGAGATAAATTTGATCCCGAAGTTTCTCCTTTAAAGAGCTGTCCTCCCCTGAAGTCTGAAGTTCTACGAAGATAGACCTTTAGACACTCTACAGGACATAGAGAGATATCTTCCTTCAGAGGACAGATTCTCCAGGGACCCCACCTCTTAGTGGGTAGCTTCTTTTTAGCGAGAAATGATGGGTCAGGAAAGAGATCCAGTTCTCCTATTGTGAACAGGAAAATAACCTTTTGGATTAGATCCTTAAGAGAACAATCTTCATTGTTCACCGGTGAGGCATAATGTAAGACCTTGTCCAAAGACCAAGAGATGTGCTTTGGTGGTGCTGCAGGCCTAAGTCTAGTACATGCTTTCGGAATCTTGTTAAAGATTTCATTTGCCAGATCCACTTGGAAGGCATATAGGAGAGGTCTAGTCAAGGCCGATTTGCACGTATTTATCGTATTGGCCGCCAACCCCTGGCTATGAAAGTGGACAAAGAAGGACAGACAGAAGTTCATAGAAATTTCTTTCGGTCCTTTTGATTTAACAAACTCCACCCACTTCTTCCAGGAAGACTCATATTGTCTCCTAATAGACTTAGCCTTGTATTCTTCTAAGAATTCTATATTGCATTCTGAGATCCCAAACCTCTTTCTAACCGCTAGGGCAAGAAATTCGTGAAATGAGGGGTTTGGGTTCTCCGTGATAAACCTAAGGCAGTTTATTTTTGAATCTTCAGAAATATAGCTAGGATCGGAACTAGGACCGGCCTCATCTAGTCTATCAGCCTCATTAGAGGATCCTCGTAAGGGGCTATTTAACGAGGTACTTTCTTGAAGATGCTCATGATGAAAAGATCGAACTGCATTTCCGGGACTTGTTCCCAGCTGGGATGGAATATATCTGCGTACATGGACCATTCCAGCTCTATCTCCTTGGATTGAGATAGAGTATCCACCGTCACCTCGTGGATCAGTTGTAAGTGAACTGCTGATAGGTGCCATTCCTTTAAGAAAGGGATGGGTAAGTTCACCAGAATTGTACGAGATGTTCGATTGTGAAGTCATATTTGATCTCTTCAAGCATTTGATGCGTGTTTTCTCCAGACCCTTAACACATCCTCCCGATGTGCTCATTGCACAAGGTCTGTCAGAATTGCGAACCAGGGAAAGTTTAGCGTTTTCCCTTGTAAGCGTTTCGGGAATCTGATCGATCAGCTGAGTCTCTTGACGGACCTTGTGAGCTCCTTTTAAATCCCCAAGAGGAAATTGAGTTGATGTGACCGAAAGCTTCGATGGTTTCTTAGCCATCGAAACCATAGATCTGGAGAAAGTCGAAACTTCTAGAGGCAAATCTTGCCTCTGCGATGTCCCGGGAACCGGGTCATCTATATGAAGATACTTAGGACTGTGAGTCTGATACGTATCTATTCTAGGATGAATATTACTCTTCGTGACATGAATCCTAGGTAGGAGGAAGGGGGGTGGTTGGCTGGAAGGTTCCAGAGGACACCTTTCAGGTCTGGTAAGACTACGAACACCCGTAATTGGAACAAGGTCCATATGTTCAGTAGGATTAACATTCGGAACTTGTAGTTTACTATAAACTTGTTGAGTGGCGACAGGTTCAGAATGACTCGGAGATTTCTCGAGTCCTTCTCGTGAACAGAAAATGGCCTTCCCTGGAACTCGACGAGCCATAGCTTTCTTACTACCTGTATGCTCTACAGATATCAGGTATACTCCTCCAGGAGGGTTTTGAACTGTAGGGGAAGGTAAGACAACGAAAGTAGGGACATTTTTGTTTCCCACCAATGGCTCATTTCGAATAGGCTCTGGACCAAAAGGATCGAAGGTCCTGCGATCCTGAGGGAAAGTTCCTCCTAGCCGAAGCGTCTTTATGCTTCGAATAAACAGGAGGTTTAGACTTTTGACCATTTGCCTGTAGCATTGTGGTCACTGGAATATTTCCAGTTATTTCGATCTTCTTTTTAGATTGGGGACCCACAACCACAGAAGATTTTCTCTTTGAGGGAATGCCCCATTTCCGGAGAAGACTTATGTTCTCCATGGTGGCATTCTTAATTACTTCCTTAATGACCTCTTGTGGGAAGAGGTCTTTACCCCAGATGGTGGAAGATATTAGCTTCCTTGTTTCGTGTTTCACTGTTGCAGCAGCGAACACAAACTCTCTATATGCTCTCCTAGCCTTCACAAAGGCGTAAAGGTCCTTTACCAAGGTAGCCACATGCATTTTGGCTATGACCATAAGACACCTGGGGTGTTTTTGTAGGTTGAACACAACTCTATGTAGTTTTGTAGAAAAAGGGATGCCGCAAGTCTCTTCTTTGACTCGAGTTCATTAAACAAGAGCAAATCGGACAAAATAGGGAGACATACATTGAATTGTCGACTTGCGACATCCTTGTCTAATTTTCCTACCGAAAATGTCAAATGGACTTCCTTCCAATCCTTTTCCTGACCGGGAAAGGCTGGTGACAAAGGCTTGCACTCATCGAGTGTAGGACAATGGTTCACCCGCCTCTACAGCTTTGGTAACCGAAGTAAATGCCTTCCCCATAAAAGGGAAAGCGAGTGAAGTAGAAGCAAGAAAGGAAGGGTGTCTGTTATTCAGTGAGAAGACCTTCGTCTCTGAATAACCCGCCCTCTTCAGATTACCTGAAAGGATAGTCTGTGCCTTACCATTATCAAGAATCATGACCTCCTTTAGTTCCGTTCCTTTTCCTGACTTTGGTTCATACAACAGTCGAACCCAACAATTAGGGAAAGCATCAAAGCTTGGCCAAAATTGGATTTTGTCCAAAGGAACAGCACCTAATTTCTCTGAGACGTAGAGATTGCCATTTGAAATCGACATCTGCTCTGCAAACCTCCAGGGATTGGTTATGGAGCATGTAGAAAGGTCTTGATTCATGGGTCGTTTGACTGACCCGTTGGAAGCAACAAGAGAAGCTTTACAAGGTTCCATCTTGTGTTTTACTTCCTGGTTTTTGCTTTGTTTACCAAAGCTCTCTATCTGATTCTTCAGTTGGATATTTAACTGTACCACATTATCCAATAGAGGGGTAGAAGACGAAAATGTTGACATCGGTGGCTCTTTAGCCGGCAGAGGCGGAGGAAAGTCCGGCACAACATATTTCTCTTCTACCTTAGGGCACTTCTTGCCTTCGATCACAAAGGTTTTCTCGCCATCAGGGGATGTAGTTGTCTCCTGAGGCACTACTAATTCCTCACTTAGCTTAGGAAATAATAGCTTACGCATCCTATCATTAGGTAGGAAAGGTCCCGGAGAGCTCTTTCGGAAGCCTCTCACCCAGTTATGTAACTTATACTGAGCTATATCCCTAGACTCTGTAGACTTGGGATTATCAAAACCTTCAGACATCAATGTCCGACATATATTGCAACCCTGTGGGTTCCAATAATGTAGGGATCCGGAAATAATATTGCAGGGGGCATGCAACCTGCAAGTATTATGACCGTAAAAGTCCTTACTCTTGGCTTTGCAGGGGACCGCAGCACAAGATATCAAAAATATTTATAGCTTATTTGAATATGAAAAACACGTAAAAATGTGCAAAATTTATCATTAATTGAATGCCAAGTAACAAACTACCAATTAGCTACGATGGTGAAGATGGGTTGATTTCAATTCTAAGTACAAAATACCTGAATTCGACAGGTATAAGTACAGAAGAATTGTCATTGACTTTTATCTTTCTTCGTGGCCAAGTGGGTTAGTCACTGTCTGTACAAGCTTGCCGACCAGGGTTCGATTCCCGGCCGGAGCCAAGCTCTGGTCTTTGTATGATTTCGTCTGGGGCTCTGATCCCGAGGTCGTTAAGAGAATCCAGACATTAATGTATCAAAAATATATATGGCTTATTTGAATATGAAAAACACGTAAAAATGTGCAAAATTTATCATTAATTGAATGCCAAGTAACAAACTACTAATTAGCTACGATGGTGAAGATGGGTTGATTTCAATTCTAAGTACAAAATACCTGAATTCGACAGGTATAAGTACAGAAGAATTGTCATTGGCTTTTATCTTTCTTCGTGGCCAAGTGGGTTAGTCACTGTCTGTACAAGCTTGCCGACCAGGGATCGATTCCCGGCCGGAGCCAAGCTCTTGTCTTTGTGTAATTTCGCCTGGGGCTCTGATCCCGAGGTCGTTAAGAGAATCTAGACATTAATGTATCAAAAATATATATGGCTTATTTGAATATGAAAAACACGTAAAAATGTGCAAAATTTATCATTAATTGAATGCCAAGTAACAAACTACCAATTAGCTACGATGGTGAAGATGGGTTGATTTCAATTTTAAGTACAAAATACCTGAATTCGACAAGTATAAGTACAGAAGAATTGTCATTGACTTTTATCTTTATTCATGGCCAAGTGGGTTAGTCACTGTCTGTACAAGCTTGCCGACCAGGGTTCGATTCCCGGCCGGAGCCAAGCTCTTGTCTTTGTGTGATTTCGCCTGGGGCTCTGATCCCGAGGTCGTTAAGAGAATCCAGACATTAATGTATCAAAAATATATATGGCTTATTTTAATATATATATATATATATATATATATATATATATATATATATATATATATATATATATATATATATATATATATATATTTACGTATATATTTATATATATATATATATATATATATATATATATATATATATATATATATATATATATATATATATATATATATATATATATATATATATATATATATATATATATATTGTTCATCGTACACCTTTATTAACTTTAGAAGACACATCATCAGGAAAGTACAAAAAGAGAAGTAGTTTTTCTTTCGCTGGTATAAAGTGAACGTTGAAAATATATCCATATATCTTTTAGAAGCTGTATATTTATATTTTAAGGAAATTTCTAAGAGACTGAAATTTTCAATCATGCTTCGAAAGAAATTCTGGTTCGTAATCATATTAACTCAAATTCCCTTTTATAATAAATAAAGATGTATGATTTAACGTCTAAGATCTTTCTGATCCACCAAAAGTTTGGAAGACCCATAAAGACTGAGAACCTAAGACCTTAAAGTTCGGGATTTTTAGCTTCCTGGTCTTTGCCTTCGGATACTTCACCTCTAATGAAATCATTTGGTGCGCCGTTTCTTTTGCTCTCTCACTATCCAGCCTCTCACCCTTACCTAACCCTCTCTTCTCTTCTCTCTCTCTCTCTCTCTCTCTCTCTCTCTCTCTCTCTCTCTCTCTCTCTCTCTCTCTCTCTCTCTCTCTCTTGGAACAATATAATTTCTACTAAGGTTTAACCCAGTTTTAGTTGTCCAAACTTAGTGATTTTATTTTCAAGTATAATAGTCAGTGATGTCATATTGCTTTCATTCGACACTCTCTCAAATAAATTTTGAAATTGAAGCTATTATAAAACAAAATATTCTTAGCTGTAAAATTGATTAAGAATACAGATCCATACAGAACACTTATTTGGAAAATAACTTGAATGATTAGGGAGGACGACTGCTGCAGAGTATTACTTTAGAGAATCGGAGTTAGAAAGAAACGAAAAAATCACACATCTTTTGTATTATAAAAAAGAAAGGTGTTGTTCATTAAACTTCTCTGCACATAGACACACGCACACACAAACACACAGAAGTTGATTGTACTATATAGATACGGGAGTACTTGAGTGTTGCCTTTGCCATTATAGTCAGCAATTATTGATTGAATTAAGGATTAATGTGATGATCAGGCTCAGCGTTGCCAAGCTTTGCCGATCTGACAACTTGTAAACTAATAGAAAAGCGTTCAAAAATATGTGGAGGAAATGTAAACCCTCTGGTATTGCCATGTCTTTGTTTCGTTAGCAGCTCTACTTGTCAGATGGAACCTCTTGAGGTTGTTTACACATAATTACTTACGCCTAAACACAAACACATACGTAATATATATATATATATATATATATATATATATATATATATATATATATATATATATATATATATATATATATATATATATATATATATATACATATACATATATACATATATATATATATATATATATATATATATATATATATATATATATATATATATATACACGCACACACACACACACACACATATATATATACATATATATATATATATATATATATATATATATATATATATATATATATATATATATATATATATATATACACACACACACACACACATCTATATATATATATGTATATATATATATATATATATATATATATATATATATATATATATATATATATATATATATATATATATATATATATAAGTGTATGTGCGTGTATTTATGTTTGGGTTACTATATGTTTATTGCTATATATAAAATTATAGACTTGAGACAATTATTAAGTGTGTATTATAGACCTGGATTAAGAGGAATATATAAGTCAACATAGCCTTACCATCCAAATGTTAGTGTATACGGAAATTTAAGTCCTGAGAGAGAGAGAGAGAGAGAGAGAGAGAGAGAGAGAGAGAGAGAGAGAGAGGAGAGAGAGAGAGAGAGAGAGAGAGAGAGAGAGTATCACGGATCTATACAGTGTCTTTGAAGTTCAATGATTTATAAATCCTTTAATCTTTTCATGACTTTGCCCCAACTGTTTGTAAACCTTTCGAAACATTTTGCTATTTTTTTATTATTCCGAATGCTTTGTAGTATATCAGATGTGATGTTTGTATTAACTTTTTACTGTCTTTCAATATTCGTTTGTCCTTTAGTCTATCTGAAGTATTTTGCTTCATGACAAAAGAAATAAAACACAAGATATCCGGAGGTCACTGAGTACATCCCGATTACCGTGATGGAATTACAACAGTCATTGTTATCAGCTAACGAACCCAAATGTATCTTTTAGCTTTATGATAAATCTTCGCTGTTTTGATAAGGTCACCTTGGTGATGAGTGAGCATTGTGCATCCACCTAAGCTTATCTTTTAACAATTTCTGCCATATGTTACCCATTACGACTTAGATTAATATTAGGCTTCATCGATTTATAAATATGAGAGATGAAATTATCATGATATCCCCATACACATTCTATATTTATATTATGTAACATATTTACAGCAAGATTTATTATCATTATGAATCTTCCTATTCATTTTTTTTCAGTTTAGGAACACTATGCGATCAATAAATATACCTTACGCTAAGATAGGACATCAATTGCATTTGTAATTTGTCATGCATTTAAGCGAT
>NC_090737.1:49123122-49130622 GCF_036898095.1 Palaemon carinicauda
TATATTTTTCATTACTCAGTCGCAGTCGGGAACGGGACCTCTGCTTCGAGTAACAAGGCCTGTATACACTCTCGTTCACTTCGTCCTCATCACAATTATGCGGCTACATTAACACTATTCCTATCTAAACCCCTATCATCTAATATACCATTAACTATCTCATCTACCTAACTATCATCTTGCCCTAAAATCTCACTAATTTCCGTCAACAATTCATCCATTTCAAGCAAACCATTTTCTACCTCAATAAAGATTCATCCATACTACTTATCATTCTCCTATCGCTCATTCTCGCATTCGTCATACTTTCTTTTACATTATATAAGGAAAATCCACACACATTCATACTCAGCCCATGATTCATCTGTATAAACACATTTATCTTCCATACTCACCTGTACATTTACACCCTTGTCATGCATATTCAGATTCTTACCTATACCTATAAATTTCCCTTGCACTTTCTCCTAGCCTAAAACTTCCAAACACATCTTTTTCCTATTTTCAACTAACACTAATTGTTTACTTTCTAGCCTAACTTCTCATGCATACTAGATTCATACTTACTAATTTCCAACCAATTATTCATCCCATTCTCACGAACATTGACCCTATTCCAGTTCTTACACTCACAGATTTACTTCTTTCATGTACCTATATAACTCATATTCCTCAACTATCTCTAGTAATCATCCTATGTCAATCTTTCTTCTCTCCACCTCATTTTCTGCATTCGTTTCAAATGAATAAATTCACATACATTTTCAAGTACTGTCGCCAAAAACTTCTTCATTAACTCCTTATTCTCATTTATACCTTCATATCCATAATTCTTCCTTGCTAACGTTTTAACCTACATACATGCATCGATATCGCTTCTCCTTCATTCTTCCATGCTTCATCAAAATCATTCTTACGCTTATAACTAACACTCCCTTTCATACGTTTTACCTGTTCAATTATTTTAATTATCACACTTTCATAATCAACATCCCCTACACTCATTATCACATCATACATCATCAACAAATACCCTATCAAATATTCTAATTCCGTAGCCCAAACTCTCTTACTATCACCATACTTAGCCTGACAGAACCTTGCATACTTCCTAAAAAAGTCATATACATCCCTACCGTTATGTTCATTAAACCTTCCACACTTTGGTACCTCTCTCATAAACTCTGTCTTACATACTTCCTCACGTCCATTCTCACTACTATCTTCACTGCGTAATCCCTTCTTGTTTCCTTCTTCCTTATTCGAATACAATGAATCTAATTCTACAATCGAATTACTATCCTTAACCATTCCCTTCTTACCCTTTTTCTTATTTGCCGCTTTCACTTATTTATGATCATTCCTCACTCTTATACTGACCTTTCTTCTTTTCCCTCTTCACATTACTTTTACCTTTCTTCTCGTTCTTCCTATCACATTTCTGTCATCCTTACTATACCTACTCCCTTTAACTTCACTATCACTATTACTATCACTATCACTTCCTTTATCATTTTTACTTACCTTAACCTTTTCTTCCACCAGCAACCCTTTAGTCGTAGCAGAGGCCACTTCTCCGACTGCGCCTTCACCCATGAACGTTTTCATCATTCCCATTACTTTCCCCATAATAGCTTCCATTCGTTTCTCCATTCGTTCTTCATTCTCTCACATCCTAATCCTAATACCCTCTTCCACTCTCTCTACAGTTCCCTGAATTTCCCTCAGTTTCCTTTGTATCTCCTCATTCTCACAACTCAACCTCGCATTGTCTAACAACAACTTCTCCTCTCGCTTCTTACTCAGCCGCAATTCTTCACTTAATAATTTGTTCAGCTCTTCCATTTTTCAGTCTTATATATAATTTCTTAACCTAATTCAGTCCTTTGTCCAAGAGTCCAGCTAACAATCCCGCCTCGGCAGTCACTGTTTGTGCGGCAAATAAATGTAGCGTGATGTCAAAAGAACAACTCCCATACCCTTTAAGCATTCTAAACAGACAAATGTCTCTTCAGCACAAACGTTCCCCTTACGTTCGCAAGCGGGACATAAAAGGACATAAAAACAAAACAAAACCTTAATACTATATTCCTTAAAACTAAAACGGTTGATATAAAACCATCCACAATCAAAATAATCACACTTAAAACTAATCAAAAACTTAACACTAAATATATAATAACCATACACCATTCATATAAACCCCCCCAAAACCTAACAAACTTAAAATTAAACCACACACCAACACCCAATTATGTATGCTTATATGATATATTTTAATGACACCAACGCAGCCGTTCACACACTACCAAACTGTCTTTTACGGCACACAACCACAGCTTTGTGGTTAGCAATACACTGTGTGGCAATTTGCCACAACTACCTACTTGATTGGGGTCCTGGATGTCATTATCGTCATCATAATCATCATCATCATCACCATCATTAAATGAAGGTCCATTCAGTCTGGGTCATCAACATTTATCGAAATATGAGTAGTCGTCTCTAAGTTCTTATCACAAACCAGGTCATCAACAATCAACTTCATATTCAAGAAAAATCTCTCCAAAGGAGGAATTACAGCCTGCAAATGTAAAAAAAAAAAAAAAAGAAAAACACTTATGAACACTCCTAACTAACTAAACTATTGCACTATAATCAAAGATGAATAATAAATTGTTCCTATCATTCACAATCACGACAAGATAATATAAACAAAACTGTACTTACCTAAAAAATAAATGAACACTTCCACGCTGGTTGAAATAATATAATAATGATAATAGTCCAGCATTCAAACAACTGCCTCTGGCTGCAGTCAAATCAAAATAAGTATTTACCCAATACATGCAGTACTGTCCTAACCTAGCTAAAACAAAAGCAATCTCATTTATACCAACATTCTTTCTCACAACAAACAATCAATACAATAATTACCTCTCTCTCGCGGACACACTCTCTCTCTCTCTCTCTCTCTCTCTCTCTCTCTCTCTCTCTCTCTCTCTCTCTCTCTGGATTTGGCAAACAACAACAAAATTAAAATAAAAAAAAAATCGATACTCCACATTCCTCCCCCCTTACTTTGCCAAATCCTTCTACATTTTCTCTCAGCCACTTACATTATATTTTTCATTACTCCAGTCGCAGTCGGGAACGGGACCTCTGCTTCGAGTAACAAGGCCTGTATACACTCTCGTTCACTTCGTCCTCATCACAATTATGTGCTACATTAACACTATTCCTATCTAAACCCCTATCATCTAATATACCATGCACTATCTCATCTACCTAACTATCATCTTGCCCTAAAATCTCACTTATTCCGTCAACAATTCATCCATTTCAAGCAAACCATTTTCTACTTCAATAAAAGATTCATCCATACTACTTATCATTCTCCTATCGCTCATTCTCGCATTCGTCATACTTTCTTTTACATCATCTAAGGAAAAACCACACACATTCATACTCAGCCATGATTCATCTGTATAAACACATTTATCTTCCATACTCACCTGTACATTTACACCTTTATCATGCATATTCAGATTCCTACCTATACTTATAAATTTCCCTTGTACTTTCTCATAGCCTAAAACTTTCAAACACATCTTTTTCCTATTTTCAACTAACACTTATTGTTAACTTGCTAGCCCTAACTTCTCATGCATACTAGATTCATATTTACTCATTTCCAACCAATTATTCATCCCATTCTCATGAACATTGATCCTATTCCAGTTCATACACTTACAGATTTACTTTCTTTCATGCACCTATCTAACTCATATTCCTCAACTATCTCTAGTATATCATCCTATGTCAATCTCTCTTCTCTCCACCACATTTTCAACATTCGTTTCAAATGAATAAATTCACATACATTTTCAAGTATTTGTCGCCAAAAATTTTCTCATTAACTCCTTATTCTCATTTATACCTTCATCTCCATAATTCTTCCTTGCTAACATTTCTAACCTATATACATACATTGATATCGCTTCTCCTACATTCTTCCATGCTTCATCAAAATCATTCTTACGCTTATAACTAACACTCCCTTTCATACGTTTTACCTGTTCAATTATTTTCTTTATCACACTTCCATAATGAACATCCCTACACTCATTATCACATCATACATCATCAACAAATACCCTGTCAAATATTCTAATTCCCTAGCCCAAACTCTCTTACTATCACCATACTTAGCCTGACAGAACCTTTCATACTTCCTAAAAAAGTCATATGCATCCCTACCGCTATGTTCATTAAACCTTCCACACTTTGGTACTTCTCTCATAAACTCTGTCTTACATACTTCCTCACGTCCATTCTCACTACTATCTTCACTGCGTAATCCCTTCTTGTTTCCTTCTTCCTTATTCGAATACAATGAATCTAATTCTACAATCGAATTACTATCCTTAACCATTCCCTTCTTACCCTTTTTCTTATTTGCCGCTTTCACCTATTTATGATCATCCTCACTCTTATACTGACCTTTCTTCTTTTCCCTCTTCACATTACTTTTACCTTTCTTCTCGTTCTTCCTATCACATTTCTGTTCATCCTTACTATACCTAGTCCCTTTAACTTCACTATCACTATTACTATCACTATCACTTCCTTTCCCATTTTTACTTACCTTAACCTTTTCTTCCACCAGCAACCCTTTAGTCGTAGCAGAGGCCACTCCTTCGACTGCGCCTTCACCCATGAACGTTTTCATCATTCCCATTACTTTCCCCATCATAGCTTCCATTCGTTTCTCCATTCGTTCTTCATTCTCTCGCATCCTAATCTTAATACCCTCTTCCATTCTCTCTACAGTTCCCTGAATTTCCCTCAGTTTCCTTTGTATCTCCTCATTCTCACAACTCAACCTCGCATTGTCTAACAACAACTTCTCCTCTCGCTTCTTACTCAGCCGCAATTTTTCACTTAATAATTTGTTCAGCTCTTCCATTTTTTAGTCTTATATACAATTTCTTAACCTAATTCAGTCCTTTGTCCAAGAGTCCAGCTAACAATCCCACCTCGGCAGTCACTGTTTGTGCGGCAAAATAATGTAGCGTGATGTCAAAAGAACAACTCCCATACCCTTGAAGCATTCTAAACAGACAAATGTCTCTTCAGCACAAACGTTCCCCTTTATTTTCTCAAGCGGGACATAAAAGGACATAAAAACAAAACAAAACCTTAATACTATATTCCTTAAAACTAAAACGGTTGATATAAAACCATCCACAATCAAAATAATCACACTTAAAACTAATCAAAAACTTAACACTAAATATATAATAACAATACACCATTCATATAACCCCCCCCCCAAAAAAAAAACCTAACAAACTTAAAATTAAACCGCACACCAACACCCAATTATGTATGCTTATTTGATATATTTTAATGACACCAACGCAGCGTCACACACTACCAAACTGTCTTTTACGGCACACAACCACAGCTTTATGGTTAGCAACACACTGTGTGTCAATTTGCCGCAACTACCTACTTGATTGGGGTCCTGGATGTCATTATCGTCATCATAATCATCATCATCATCACCGTTATTAAATGAAGGTTCATTCAGTCTGGGTCATCAACATTTATCGAAATCTGAGGAGTCGTCTCTAAGTTCCTTATCACAAACCAGGTCATCAACAATCAACTTCACATTCAAGAACAATCTCTCCAAAGGAGGAATTATGGCCTGCAAATGTAAAAAAAAAAAAAAAAAAAAAAAAACACTTATGAACACTCCTAACTAATTAAACTATCGCACTATAATCAAAGATGAATAATAAATTGTTCCTATCATTCACAATCACGACAAGCAAATATAAAAAAACTGTACTTACTCAAAAAGTAAATGAACACTTCCACGCTGGTCAAAATAATATAATAATGATAATAGTCCAGCATTCACACAACTGCCTCTGGCTGCAGTCAAATCAAAATAAGTATTTACCCAATACATGCACTACTGTCTTAACCTAGCTAGAACAAAAGCAAACTCATTTATACCAACATTCTTTCTCACAACAAACAATCAATACAATAATTACCTCTCTCTCGCGGACACACACACACTCTCTCTCTCTCTCTCTCTCTCTCTCTCTCTCTCTCTCTCTCTCTCTCTCTCTCTCTCTCTCTCTCTCTCTCTCTCTCTCTCGATTTGGCAAAAAAAAAAAATTGAAATGAATAAAAATTGATCCTCTACAACGTCAATTTCATTGAATATTTTCTCTACAATGTCTTTTTAGTAATTGTTTTGCAATTTAGCTTTCTCAGCAGTATATTAAATACCAAAGTTGCCTCTCCTTTTTTTATTTATTTTTTATTCTGATTTCTAATCTTCCTAACGACCAATATCCTCCGCAATACAACGTCCATACATCCTTAAAGATAATAATAAAAAAAATATCAATGTCTAATTAGTGTGATCTGGAATAACAGTGACATTCAATTTGCCTCTCTTAATGATGTGTAAGTTCAAAATGTCTTCCCTTTATTCCATTTCCAACACTTTTGTATTCTTTTAAAGAACATGAGGTTTGTATTAATGTCATCCAAATGAAGAGGGAAAATAGGAGTTGAAATAATCTATGTCTGTCTGTTTGTCTTTCTAATAGAGATATGGTAGAAAAACATAAACATAAACAAACAATCTTATTTATAATAACAGTCTTCCTCACAACAAACAATCAATACACTAACTACTTCTCGCTTGCTGACACACACACACACACACACTCTCTCTCTCTCTCTCTCTCTCTCTCTCTCTCTCTCTCTCTCTCTCTCTCTCTCTCTCTCTCTCTCTGGATTTGGCAAAAAAAAAAAAAATGGAAATGAATAAAAATTGATCCCCCACAACGTTAATTTCATTGAATTTTTTTCTATAATGTCTTTGTAGTAATTGTTTTTACAATTTAGCTTTCTCAACAGTATATTAAATACCAAAGTTGCCTCTCTATTTTTCTATTTATTTTTTATTCTGATTTCTAATGTTCCTAACGACCAATATCCTCTGCAATACAACGTCCATACATCCATAAAGATAAAGATAAAATATCAATGTCTAATTAGTGTGATCCGGAATGATAGTGACATTCGATTTGCCTCTCTTAATGATGTGTAAGTTCAAAATGTCTTCCCTTCATTCCATTTCCAACACTTTTGTATTCTTTTAAAGAACACGAGGTTTATATTAATGTCATCCAAATGAAGAGGAAAAATAGGAGTTGAAATAATCTATGTCTGTCTGTTTGTCTTTCTAATAGAGCTACGGTAGAGAAAATTAATCACTTCTATAAGGATAGAAATTCCTGAAGGGTTTTGCTAGAAATTCTTAATTACAATGTTTTCCTGGTGAAATGTAAAGAAAAGGGGAAGACATTAGTCCTTAGATTTTTTATTGGCTTATTAAAATTTACTGTTCTAAATGACATGATATTGAAATATGTCAAGGCTTAAGGGAAACAAAATCACCTTATT
>NC_090737.1:49159050-49164050 GCF_036898095.1 Palaemon carinicauda
TGGATTAATGTTTCTCAATCGATCACTTATTAATACAGATGTGCAGAACGAACGATTTTGAATTAAATATTACATCATGAGCATAATATACTGTAACTGCATTTCTCATCCCCCTTTCAAGACCACATTATTCAAAGTAGAATTGTTTTCACATTAAATTTGTGATCTTATATTTCATATTAAAAGCCATCACATCAACTGAAAAATATAATTTCACGTTTTCTGCAAATATGCGTCATTGGAACCAACATATTAATCAGAAAACAGAGAATAAAGTTTTTTTTTTTTTTATATTCCCTTTCAATTAAATAAGCATTACTAGTAAAGGTATTAATCGAGAGTAAAAAAAAAAAGAAAAGAAAAAAATGTTAGTCGTTCTTTGAAATTTATACAGAAAGGTTTCTGTAGCTATTTGTTAATTTTTTTGTATCTTCTGAATTTGCTGAGCAACTTCCAAGATGATTTTATCGATGTAATTTGGGGCTTGATCAAAATTAGACTTTGAATTCAATATCAATAGGGTGATTTTGTTTCCATTAAGCCTTAACATATTTCAATATCATGTCATTTAGAACAGGAAATTTTAATAAGCCAATAAAAAATCTAAGGACTAATGTCTTCCCTTTTTCTTTATATTTCACCAGGAAAACATTGTAATTAAGAATTTCTAGCAAAACCCTTCAGGAATTTCTATCCTTATAGAAGTGATTAATTTTCTCCACCGTACCTCTATTAGAAAGACAAACAGACAGACATAGATTATTTCAACTCCTATTTTTTCTTTTCATTTGGATGACATTGATATAAACCTTATGTTCTTTAAAAGAATATAAAAGTGTCGGAACTGGAATGAAGGGAAGACATTTTGAACTTACACATCATTAAGAGAGGCAAATCGAATGTCACTGTTATTCCGGATCACACTAATTAGACATTGATATTTTTTTATCTTTATCTTTAAGGATATATGGACGCTGTATTACAGAGAATATTGGTCGTTAGGAACATTAGAAATCAGAATGAAAAATAAATAAAAAAAAGAGAGAGGCAACTTTGGTATTTAATATACTGCTGAGAAAGCTAAGTTGTAAAAACAATTACAACAAAGACATTATTGAAAAAAAATTCAATGAAATTAACGTTGTGGAGGATCAATTTTTATTCATTTCAATTTTTTTGTTGTTTGTCAAATCCAGAGAGAGAGAAAGAGAGAGAGAGAGAGAGAGAGAGAGAGAGAGAGAGAGAGAGAGAGAGAGAGAGAGAGAGTGTGTGTGTGTGTGTCAGCAAGCGAGAGGTAGTTAGTGTATTGATTGTTTGTTGTGAGAAAGACTGTTGTAATAAATAAGATTGTTTGTTTATGTTTTAGCTAGGTTAGGACAGTGGTGCATGTCTTGGATAAATGCCTATTTTGATTTGACTGCAGCTAGAGGCAGTTGTGTGAATGCTGGACTATTATCATTATTATATTATTTCGACCAGCGTGGAAGTGTTCATTTATTTTTTGAGTAAGTACAGTTTTGTTTATATTTGCTTGTCGTGATTATGAATGATAGGAACAATTTATTATTCATCTTTGATTATAGTGCGATAGTTTAGTTATTTAGGAGTGTTCATAAGTGTTTTTCTTTTTTTTTCTTTTTTTACATTTTCAGGCCGTAATTTCTCCTTTGGAGAGATTTTTCTTGAATGTGAAGTTGATTGTTGATGACCTGGTTTGTGATAAGTAACTTAGAGACGACTGCTTAGATTTAGATAAATGTTCATGACCCAGACTGAATGAACCTTCATTTAATGATGGTGATGATGATGATGATTATGATGAGGATAATGACATCCAGGACCCCAATCAAGTAGGTAGTTGTGGCAAATTGCCACACAGTGTATTGCTTACCACAAAGCTGTGGTTGTGTGCCGTAAAAGACAGTTTGGTAGTGTGTGAACGGCTGTGTTGGTGTCATTAAAATATATCATATAAGCATACATAATTGGGTGTTGTTGTGTGGTTTAATTTCAAGTTTGTTAGGTTTTTTGGGGGTTTATATGAATAGTTTATGGTTATTATATATTTAGTGTTAAGTTTTTGATTAGTTTTAGGTGTGATTATTTTGATTGTGGATGGTTTTATATTAACCGTTTTAGTTTTAAGGAATATAGTATTAAGATTTTGTTTTCTTTTTATGTCCTTTTATGTCCCACTTGAGAATGTAAGGGGAACGTTTGTGCTGAAGAGACATTTATCTGTTTAGAATGCTTCAAGGGTATGGGAGTTGTTCTTGTGACATCACGCTACATTATTTTGCCGCACAAACATTGACTACCGAGGTGGGATTGATAGCTGGACTCTTGGACAAAGGACTGAATTAGGTTAAGAAATTATATGTAAGACTGAAAAATGGAAGAGCTGGACAAATTATTAAGTGAGGAATTGCGGCTGAGTAAGAAGCGAGAGGAGAAGTTGTTGCTAGAGAATGTGAGGTTGAGTTGTGAGAATGAGGAGATACAGAGGAAACTGAGGGAAATTCAGGGAACTGTAGAGAGAGTGGAAGAGGGTATTAAGATTAGGATGCGAGAGAATGAAGAACGATTGGAGATACGAATGGAAGCTATGATGGGGAAAGTAATGGGAATGATGAAAACGTTCATGGGTGAAGGCGCAGTCGGAGGAGTGGCCTCTGCTACGACTAAAGGGTTGCTGGTGGAAGAAAAGGTTAAAGTAAGTAAAAATGGGAAAGGAAGTGATAGTGATAGTAATAGTGATAGTGAAGTTAAAGGGACTAGGTATAGTAAGGATGAACAGAAATGTGATAGGAAGAATGAAAAGAAAGGTAAAAGTAATGTGAAGAGGGAAAAGAAGAAAGGTCAGTATAAGAGTGAGGATGATCATAAATAGGTGAAAGTGGCAAATAAGAAAAAGGGTAAGAAGGGAATGGTTAAGGATAGTAATTTGATTGTAGAATTAGATTCATTGTATTCGAATAAGAAAGAAGGAAACAAGAAGGGATTAGGCAGTGAAGATAGTAGTGAGAATGGAGGTGAGGAAGTATGTAAGACAGAGTTTATGAGAGAGGTACCGAAGTGTGGAAGGTTTAATGAACATAGCGGTAGGGATGTATATGACTTTTTTAGGAAGTATGAAATGTTCTGTCAGGCTAAGTATGGTGATAGTAAGAGAGTTTGGGCTAGGGAGTTAGAATATTTGTCAGGGTATTTGTTGATGATGTATGATGTGATAATGAGTGTAGGGGATGTTGATTATGGAAGTGTGATAAAGAAAATAATTGAACAGGTAAAACGTATGAAAAGGAGTGTTAGGTATAAGCGTAAGAATGATTTTGATGGAGCATGGAAGAATGTAGGAGAAGCGATATCGATGTACGAGGGGCAAGTAAAAAATAAGGTTCCCAAAATTTTTGCAGGTATAAGACATTTTTTATTGACATAAATAAGTATACAATGTGAAAGCTTATACTTTAAACTATTTTTCTACATAGTCGCCTGATTTTTCTACGCATTTTTCCTGACGATTTATCCACTTCTGAAAACCCTCTTCGAAGAACTCCGCCGCTAGGCCTTCGATGAACTTGCTGACCGCATCCTTCACCTCTTCATCTGTATTGAAGCGTTGTCCACCCAAGTGTTGCTTCAATTTCGGAAACAAGTGGAAGTCGCAAGTGGAAGTCGCTTCCACTTGTTTCCGAAATTGAAGCAACACTTGGGTGGACAACGCTTCAATACAGATGAAGAGGTGAAGGAAGCGGTCAGCAAGTTCATCGACGGCCTAGCGGCGGAGTTCTTCGAAGAAGGTTTTCAGAAGTGGATAACTCGTCAGGAAAAATGCGTAGAAAAATCTGGCGACTATGTAGAAAAATAGTTTAAAGTATAAGCTTTCACATTGTATCCTTATTTATGTCAATAAAAAATGTCTTATACCTGCAAAAATTTTGGGAACCTTATTTTTTACTTGCCCCTCGTATGTATGTAGGTTAGAAACGTTAGCAAGGAAAAATTATGGAGATGAAGGTATAAATGAGAATAAGGAGTTAATGAGGAAGTTTTTGGCGACAGTACTTGAAAATGTATGTGAATTTATTCATTTGAAACGAATGGAGAAAATGAGGTGGACAGAAGAGAGATTCACATAGGATGATATACTAGAGATAGTTGAGGAATATGAGTTAGGTAGGTGCATGAAAGAAAGTAAATCTGAGTGTAAAAACTGGAATAGGATCAATGTTCGTGAGAATGGGATGAATAATTGGTTGGAAATGAGTAAGTATGAACCTAGTATGCATGAGAAGTTAGGGCAAGAAAGTAAATAATTAGTGTTAGTTGAAAGAAGGAAAAAGAGGTGTTTGAAAGTTTTAGGCTAGGAGAAAGTGCAAGGGAAATTTATAGGTATAGGTAGGAATCTGAACATGCATGACAAGGGTGTAAATGTACAGGTGAGTATGGAAGATAAATGTGTTAATACAGATGAATCATGGCTGAGTTTGAATGTGTGTGGTTTTTCCTTAGATGATGTAAAAGAAAGTATGACGAATGCGAGATTGAAAGAAAGGAGAATGATAAGTAGTATGAATGAATCTTTTATTAAAGTAGAAAATAGTTTTGATGAAATGGATGAATTGTTGACGGAAATAAGTGAGATTTTAGGGCAAGATGATAGTCAGGTAGATGGAATAGTGCATGATATATTAGATGATAGGGGTGTAGATAGGAATAGTGTTAATGTAGCGTATGATTATGATAAGGACGAAGTGAATGAGAGTGTATACAGGCCTTGTTACTCGAAGCAGAGGTTCCGTTCCCGACTGCGACTGGGTAATGAAAAAAATAATGTAAGTGGCTGTGAGAAAATGTAGAAGGATTTGGCAAAGTAAGGGGGGGAGGAATATGAAGGATCAATTTTTGTTTATTTTAATTTTGTTGTTTGCCAAATCCAGAGAGAGAGAGAGAGAGAGAGAGAGAGAGAGAGAGAGAGAGAGAGAGAGAGAGAGAGA
>NC_090737.1:49179050-49186550 GCF_036898095.1 Palaemon carinicauda
AGATCCCAGATTAAGATACGAAAATTGTGATGGTTGACCTCAATGCTAAAGTTGTAAGAAGTAATCAAATAATAGAGAATTTGATATGTGTTGAGGGTTGCAAATGAAAAGGGAGCAAATTTTGTGTTCAAGAAGCAATGTTGTTATTAGAATCACCGTTTTCCAACATAAGGACATACACAAATATACATGGACTTCTCCATGTGGTAGCTAAAAAAATAAAATAAATCACATTGCCATTAATAAAGAGGGAAGGAGGACTCTAAGAAATTTAAGAAGCAATAGGGGTGAAGATATTGTTATTGATCACCCAACAAAAATGTAGATATAATACCTAGTTTTGATACAACTAAGCTTCTAGAAAATGAGCACAGAAAAGATTGGCAATTAGATATAGGAATCGATTTGTAGCCTTAGGGACTTTAAGAGACGAAGAGAACACAATTATGATATGAGGAACCCATATAAGTCAGCTGTTAGTGAAGTTTGTAGACATACAATTACAAATAGAAAGCTATTAAAACACACAAAGGGATGACGAGAGAATATTTACACAGGGAAGCAGATGAGGCTGAAAAATCCATGAATCCAAAAAATGCTATTGTGTAAGAATTGCTCTTAGAATTATTAATCATGGGGGAAAGATGAAGTATATACCCGTCAAACAGAGATCGATGTGTCCTAACAACAGACGATGAAGTATGGCAAAGTTATATGGAACACTTTAGTGAAGTCATGAATGGGAAGTAAAAAGTTAATAATCTAATTGATATACTTGAAGTTGAGGAAAACCTTGATGTGTCCATAGATAAATTTAGTGTGTTTGAAATCGAAGCTACCATTTAAAAAGAAAAATTAATAAAGAGATAAAAAGTGCTTGGATACGATGGAATAACTGCTGAGATGATATTAGCCGAAAATAAGTGACTTCCAGAATATTTACAAGATTATTTTGTAGAATGTGGCGTGAAGAGGCAAAACATGATGAATGGGAGCTAGGAGTGTTGGTGAAAATGGCAAAAATAGAGATCTGACTGGTTGCAATAATTTCAGTGGCATAACACTTACTCTAAAATGACTGGAGAGAAAGATTGCTGAGAAGCTGAGAGATGAACAAGCTAGATTTAGAAAATGATAAGACGTGTTCAAGTGTATAGCGATTTGTAGAATTTAGAAATCCACTTTTGTTGGCACTTGCGGACTATGGAAAAGCCTTGATAGAGTGCACTTGCCCATTTTATGAAGAGTCCTTACTCTTAAGTATGTAAATTTTACTAAGTCCGTTCTTGAGCAAAGCAAGTTTTTGTTAACGGAGTCCTATCAAATGAATTTCTAGTGAACAGTGGAGTACTCCAAGGGAATGTATTGTCACCTATGTTTTTCATCCTAATCATGGATTTTGCATTGCATAGAACAGTTTTGGATGGTGGGGAAGGATTGGACTGGATTGGTAACAGGAAATTAGATGATGAGAACGGAATAGGCAATGGACGATGAAATATCATTGGAAGGAGAAACATTGATAAGGTAGAATCATATAAATATTTAGGAACTATAATCTAAGGACTATGAAGCCTGAAGCAGGAAATAGTATTAATTTATAAGCTCAAGATGCCCTTTGCCTCAATAGGCATAGGAGGAGATGATGATGATGATTAGGATGATGATGGTGATATATATATATATATATATATATATATATATATATATATATATATATATATATATATATATAGATATATATATATATGATTTATCTGTATTTGGAAACCACGTATATTCCATACCAGGTCATGAGAATTAGCAGCTTAGCTCTTTTTTTTAGATCTAATTAGAATAATCTCTTTTTTAGTTGCAATATAAATTTTGGCAATTCGCGAATAATATCTAAGGTAAAAAATTTTCTCATTTCGTATTTTATTATCCATTACATTTTTACAGCTAATAAAAGCGAAGATGATGACTGGCATTCTTTCCGCTTGTATCTTTTGCCCTTGTTAACGAGCCTGATTTATAGCAAAATATAAATCATTAGTGTAATGAAATGACCAAAAACCTGCTTTTCAAAAACACCATTATGTTAGATAAGAGATACTAACAGTAGTTTGAAATAATGAGGATGAAATTTGGCAAATGTACTCTAGCAATTCGTTGGTCTTTTCAGGAGAATGTGAGATTTTGAAAACATAAACCTAGTGGGCTTTTAGTAAGCTTATAAAATGTAAGAGAACTGTATCAAGAGTTCCTCCATGGTTAAACATAATGAATAAAGTGTTGGAAAAGCCAGTTATATAGGTCATAGTTGATACAGCTTTATGACATTACATTACTGAAATGTAGTATTTACCCTAAACTGATGAACAGAGGTAACTGAAGTCTTTGAAACAGTCATGAAGTTGAAATTGATGTCGGGAAGAAACAATCGAGAAGCAAAAAATCATTAAAATTCACAGGATTGTTTCTATCAGTTACTAATTATTGAGAAACTTTGCTATCATTTCAGAGAATCCATTGCACATTCATGTTTTTGATGAAGCGTCGATTATCATTATAAGTATGTCAATCAAGATTCTAATAATGACAAAATATTCCAACCCAGATGAAACTAAGGTCTTTTCTCTATGATAAATCAGGGTGGTCCAACTACTTGGCCGTGTGCCAAAAGTGGTCCGCTGGTTGATTCTTTTAGGTCCACGATCACTTTTATGACACAATTTACTTTGCACACAAAACACAGAGTTTCTGTGTCTGCATTTAAAATAGTAAAATCTATGGTTTAGTTACATCTCTCTCTCTCTCTCTCTCTCTCTCTCTCTCTCTCTCTCTCTCTCTCTCTCTCTCTCTCTCTCTTCTATTACTACTATTGGTACTTATAGTAAATCAGTTGTTTCTAAAAATATCGCCTATGTAGCAGTTTAAGTTCATATTATTGTCTAAAATTAGCCTGAACATTTTAAAAGGTTACATTATCCCGCCAGCAATAGCAGGAAAGGTAACTGGTGTTTATTAGCATGTTCCTTTAAAATTGAAAGACAATCGAATACTGGAAATACTTTTCATTGGCTTTAAATGAGAGTACAGATATTCACCCCGTACTGTAGACGATGATTTCATGGTACATGAAGCGATGGTTGAGACAAAGTCTTTGAGTGGTGGTACAAGAGACTCGGATATTTATGCTGCACTGGATTTAGTTGTTAAAAAATAAGGAGGATTTGAAAAAAAATTATTGTGCATCTTAACAGATGGTGCAAGAGCTCTGACTGGCAGTGATGTGGGGCCTAGTTGCTTTACTAAAGGTAAATTGAGTTGAATGTAATACATTGTACTGGATTATCCACCAAGAATCATTATGTGGCAAGGTAATATAAATGGGTGATGTCATTTACAGTGGTGAATCTAATATGAGGTGGTAATAGGTCACAACAACACAGAAAATTTATATCTTTCCGTGAATAAGTGAATGCAGAATTTGGTGGCTTACCGCGGGAGTCATGTTCCAGAATTTTCTTTGCTCTGCGGAAATATACTATTTTCTTTCCTCAAGATGAACAGCTTGGCAGTAGAGATTTTTGCAATAGACTTTATTTTCTCAAAAGTATTTTTCACAGAAAGGACAACCCACTTGAATGTACTTGATTTGAGCTTACAAGGCAAGCAACAAAATGTTCCTTGACTGGTTGGTACATTGAAACTTTCCACAAGATCCTGTTACTATACAGGCTTGCTTGAGAAAGAATGATATTTCGCAAGCCCAGGACAGATGATAAGTATGAAGTCAGAATTTTCATGTTTTGCTCCATCACCCCCCCCCCCCCCCCAAAAAAAAAAAATTTAAAAAAATATAAATAAACCTTATCTCTTGAATTTCATATCAGATTTATGGACCTCGAGAAGCTGAAGGCCAGCCCAGGACAGATGATAAGTATGAAGTCAGAATTTTCATGTTTTGCTCCATCACCCCCCCCCCCAAAAAAAAAAATAAAAAAAAATATAAATAAACCTTATCTCTTGAATTTCATATCAGATTTATGGACCTCGAGAAGCTGAAGGCCAGCCCAGGACAGATGATAAGTATGAAGTCAGAATTTTCATGTTTTGCTCCATCACCCCCCCCCCCCCAAAAAAAAAAAATAAAAAAAAAATATAAATAAACCTTATCTCTTGAATTTCATATCAGATTTATGGACCTCGAGAAGCTGAAGGCCAGCCCAGGACAGATGATAAGTATGAAGTCAGAATTTTCATGTTTTGCTCCATCACCCCCCCCCCCCCTCAAAAAAAAAATAAACCTTATTTCTTGAATTTCATATCAGATTTATGGACCTCGAGAAGCTGAAGGCCAGCCCAGGACAGATGATAAGTATGAAGTCAGAATTTTCATGTTTTGCTCCATCACCCCCCCCCCCCAAAAAAAAAAAATAAACCTTATTTCTTGAATTTCATATCAGATTTATGGACCTCGAGAAGCTGAAGGCCAGCCCAGGACAGATGATAAGTATGAAGTCAGAATTTTCATGTTTTGCTCCATCATCCCCCACCAAAAAAAAAAAAATTAAAAAAAATATAAATAAACCTTATCTCTTGAATTTCATATCAGATTTATGGACCTCGAGAAGCTGAAGGCCAGCCCAGGACAGATGATAAGTATGAAGTCAGAATTTTCATGTTTTGCTCCATCACCCCCCCCCCCCCAAAAAAAAAAAAAATAAACCTTATTTCTTGAATTTCATATCAGATTTATGGACCTCGAGAAGCTGAAGGCCAGCCTTCTGTTACTTAACAACTCAATGGAACTTGATGTGTAGGCCCAATTGCTAGAATTTCAGTTTGAGTTGAGAACTAAAGTCTGGCTCAATGTAGTTTAGAAAAAAAAAATCTAAAACAGGAGAGTTATGGGAAGTTGGTTTTTCAAGAGAGATTCACCTTTTCAACTATGAGCACATAATTCTGAAACCACAAATCTATTGGAAAACAGGCTAGTTACAAGCAACATTGGTATTGATATAGAAGCCCTAGTATAAGATAAACCGCATCACCAGACTTTGCATTAGCCGAGAAGGACTACCAGCATTTTTTTTTTATTCGTTCACAGCAGTTATTGATATATTTATTTTCATTTATAAATCTATTATTGTTATCTGTCTTTTGCATGTAGGCTCTCCATGTATAACACGTGCAGCACCTCAAGATAACACAGTGATTTTCTTTTTAGCCTTGCTTCAGTTCTTATAAGACAATATATATATATATATATATATATATATATATATATATATATATATATATATATATATATGTATATATATATATATATATATATATATATATATACATACATACATACATATATATATATATATATATATATATATATATATATATATATATATATATATATATATATATATATTATATATATATATATATATATATAGATATATATATATATATATATATATATATATATATATATTATTATTTTTTTATTGGCTCTCCATATAACTCTTTAGAGCTGAAGTGGCCCAAGATATCTATGAAGTTGGACTACCTGCTCTATATCATCAAAATGGTTAGCCCTTTATTTGAATTGGTTTTCCAGCTATAAGTACTAACATGCCTAATTCCGTTTATTGTATAGACGGAATCTGTACAATTGTTCGCTTATGATAGAAGTCATGGTCGAGACAAATTCCCAACTGGAACATCCCGTGACTGTTACAAGAGAGACTTTGATCAGGAAAGGATGCAGGCAATTGTATATGTTTATCTCAGATATTTACAATATATCCCCTCTTTAAGCTTCATCCTACCATGAAATAGAATTTACCTTTGTGTGGATAAGTTTCTTGCGATTGAGAAATTGAATGCATTAACGGACTGATTATAAAAAAAAAAAATATTTTATGCATGAATGAAAGTTTTATATTATAATACCACTCAAATAACCAAAATAACGACTGTAAAACAATCAATATCAATATCAAATAATTTCAAACAAATGCTTTTTTTACTTTTCATGAATTTTAAGAGATGTTGTTTTGTAATGTAAAACGTGACATCCGAGGGTCAACAACAGTTAAATATCCATAAATTGTTCTTTCGTCTCACGAGGAGCAAAAACATTGTAGTGGGGGAGAGGCTATGAGAAAACCATAAGTGGGAAATAAATTGTATGCGAGTATGTAATGAATTATCTTTAGCATGTTACAGCTATTACAGAATTCCTTATATAATTACTGAGGCTATAAGATAAGATGATCAATCAAAAGAGACCTATATCATACGCCCAAAAATATACTGTATAGATATAGACAAGTACTAATTCATACTTTTAGATTACCCAACAGACCTAGCTTGTTAACTTTATCTAAATTCAGAAAAAGCATACAAGCAATACAATTCAATCTTGCTCCGAGAATTCCTCCCTTGTTTAGCTTTCAGCTTCTGACTCATAATTTGTTCAGCTGCTGACTCTCACCATAATTTGTTCAGCTGCTGACTCTCATCATAATTTCTTCATCTGCTGACCCTCATCATAATTTCTTCATCTGCCGACTCTCATCATAATTTATTCAGCTGCTGACTCTCATGATTTGTTGGGGGAAAATCTTGCAGTTTATGTTTTTTTTTTTTTTTTTTTCTGATCTTAATATTTAAACTTGACAACATCGTCTAGTTATCCTTTTATGCTAATTGTACAGTAAAACATTTTTCATAATTACTCCAACCCTTCTCCTTCAGATCTTCACAGACTGTCCGGTAAGTAGTATTAGGTATGCAGGTAATCATAAGGCTCAACACTACACAGTATTATAGAAGTTTTATTCCAGGTGTGACCAGATTGTTAAATTATCTTCCTTATCTCGTATTCAAATCAGTGGAACTTCAGAAGTTCAAACTTGCAGCAAACGGTTTTATGTTGAACAGGGTGACATAAGTCTTATATAGTTTATATATGAGAGATCTGTTTTAATGTTACTGCTTTTAGAATATTTTACTATTTTTTTATTATTTCTCATATCGTTTATTTATTTCCTTATGTTGAAAAGGTTGATTTAAATCACTCTTCATAGTTTGAATATGACAAGTATATTTAAACATTGTTACCGATGTAAAAATAATTAATATTTTGAATTCATTACATCTCATATATACGTCATTATTTCCTTATATCATTTTCTCACTAGGATACTTTCCTTGTTGGAGCCCTAAGGCTTGTAGCATCCTGGTTTTCCAAGTAGGGGTGAAGCTTAGCTAATAATAATATGTTGTAAAATAAAGGAAACTTCAATGTTGGCATGGAAATGTGTCGAACTTGTTTAGTAAATAATAAGAGGCGAAATACTAATCAAATAATCAAGTTTTGTGAAGTATATTTCGTTCTTTTTAAATTAAGTAAATAGTTAATAAATAAATAATAGATTGAATATTATAGATAATAGTATAAATTATTAGTATAATATTTGAGAGATGCCGCGAATTAAATTACTAGTAGAG
>NC_090737.1:49201550-49204050 GCF_036898095.1 Palaemon carinicauda
TCATGCTTATGGTTTCCTTTGTCTCAGAGAGAGAGAGAGAGAGAGAGAGAGAGAGAGAGAGAGAGAGAGAGAGAGAGAGAGAGAGAGAGAGAGAGAACTTTGATTTGATGCTCAGCTCCGTTTCAATAATGTAAACTAAAGCAAGGGCCAAAGTTACTTTATCAAAAGAAATTGAGGGTTGTTGTCTGTACAAATATGAATCAAAACAAGTCCATCCTACCTCTAACAAATGCTAAAGCTGAATTGTTGAACTTTACGCGGATTTGAAAGTTAACAAAGGAAACTTACGATAGTAAATTTGGAAACTGCTTATTTTTCACAACTAAGTTTAAGATTTTAGTGTCGCAATAGCTTTATGTTGTAACTTGAAATAGGGTGCCATCTTCCTTTTATATCAATAAATAGTTTTCCTAGTAGTCAATCTATTCAAATATTACCGACTTAATCATGAACTTCTTTTCCACCAAATCGTATCCAACTCCATATTTTTATCTTAATTTTCCCTCTATCATTTTTCGACTTAATCATAAGAGATTGGAAACATTTTGTTTCTCTTCAAGATTTCTTTTGTCACAATGACATCCCAGATATTTCTATTGGGTAATGAAGTCCTCTATTTCTATATTTTAGGGTACAACATAAAACATATTCTGCTTCAAATGCCGTATTGCTAATGCTTTTTGGATAAAACATATCTATTGTCGCGCCGGATACAACTGCTTTCATCTACGACACTGTTAAAATTTGCATTATAAACGGTAAATGTCTGGCAGCATTTGTTCCAGGATTTTTACCATTTTAGAAACGGATATATTGACGTCAATGATTGATATTACAGTCTCCAACCCGTAAAAGACAGTAACGACGTAAAGTTAAATTACGATCGCCTGTATTTTACTGAAATACGGCCCAGAACAGTATATTTTTACGGAGATTTTCAGATTGAAATTGCGGTTTTTTTTCTAACATTGTAGTCTCTTCCATATGAAGGAGTTAGCTTTTGATTTAGAATTTTGTGATCGAAAATTACTCTAAATATTTTAGAAATATCTTATTTGTTTCATAATGTTTTTTTTATAAAGTATCAATATGTAAATAATCTAAGTAAATAAAGGGAATACTTTTAGACGCCTTAAATAACTAAAATCAAATCGGTACTGCGAGATTTAAATGAATTACGCCAGTCTGCTACCACTCCCGTGAAGGCCTTAAGCCTCACCATGAAATTAGAGTCCACAGAACTGTGAATCCGAAGCCAAAGGTTTTCGACGATGAAAATGCTCTTTCCCATTTAAACAGGAGAAATAGAAAAATGAGGGGATTTCAAGTCTTTTTTGGTTAGAGAAGAGATTGGGGTGTATGTTACATTCACCTTTTATTCTTGCTATTAAATTATTTAAGTAATTTTACATCAATATATCATCTTCTTGAGTAAATGAAAGCTCTCTCTCGCTCTCTCTCTCTCTCTCTCTCTCTCTCTCTCTCTCTCTCTCTCTCTCTCATATTGCATATATACAGCCTTTCTTTTTGAATACATAAACGCTCATGGAATGACTGCACAATCATTTACATTTAACAAATCTCAATATATTATTTTTTTCTTTTAGTTTTCAAGGGGTTGGCCATATTTCCATTGCCTCTGCCTTGATTTCTTAGCTATGCTCAATCATTTACTTCAAAGGTTGCTTATAAATGGCAGAGGCAAGGGACAGTAACAATGCCCTAGCAGTCTAGCCCTAAAAACTGGCAATATACACATAAGTTCAGGGTTCAAGCTCTCTCCACACAAGCTAGGGACAGGATGGCCAGGCAATGGATGCTGATGACTCAGCAGGTAGATCTATAGACTCTCCCAAACCTACCAGATGGTGAGGTTGCACACTCTACAAGTAACTATCGACCTTGTGCATGATTCGAATCCTAGTCCGATATATATATATATATATATATATATACATATATATATATATATATATATATATATATATATATATATATATATATATATATATATATATATATATGTATATATATATGTCTGTGTGTGCGTGCGTGCATGTGTGTGTTGTGGCCTATTGATAACGTCTTCGCCTGGTGTTCGCCAGATTGTGGTTCGGATCCTGTTCAAACTTGTTAGTTCCTTTAGCGTCTGTAACCTCACCATCCTTGCAAGCTAAGGATGGGGTTATGGGGGTGCCTATAGGTCTACCTGCTGAGTCATCCGCAGCTATTGCCTGGCCCTCCCTTGTCATAGCTTGGATGGAGAGGGGATATTGCCCTGCTTGCTAGGGTAATGTCACTATCTCTTGCCTCTACCATTCCTCAGCGGCCTTTAAGCCTTTAAACACACACAAACACATACACACACATACACAGTTACCATTATTATCTGACGGCGTATACCTGACCAAAGTTTCCTTTAATGCTGAATGGATTATAAGTTACATACCGTAGTCTGAATGAATATAAATGTATTTTGAATATTTATTAAGTAATAATT
>NC_090737.1:49211550-49226550 GCF_036898095.1 Palaemon carinicauda
TAAATTATATATACTCAATGGATATAAATAAATATATATATATATATATATATATATATATATATATATATATATATATATATATATATATATATATAATCTAGGCATATATGAATGCCAACATAAATTATATATATTCAATGTATATAAATAAATATATATATATATATATATATATATATATATATATATAGATAGATAGATAGATAGATAGATATAGATAAATAGATACATTTATAATGAATAGACAACGTCTCAATGGCGTCCAAAAATTTAGGACGGCGTCTCCTCTGACAAATTGGCCCGCAGATAATTTTCAGGAAAACAACAGAAGTAGATTTTCTTTTTTCCAATTAATGTTTGAAGTCGACTTTTGTTTCGAATCACTTCACGACCCTGCTTCAGGACTGCATTGAGTTTTACAAGTACACTTTAATATAAAGGCTATGTTGGTGAAATTTTTATAAAATTGTATTCGGAAATTTGGAAAACATTCCATAAAATTGATAGATTAAAACTTTAGATTCTTTGAAATGAAAATACGAAAATTTAAGATCAACATGATAAAAGGAAGTCTGTTACAGAAGACCTATCAAGAAACACATTGGCCTTCTTTTACCTGACATGGAATTAAAATGCCTTGACTGACGCTCAACGTAAATATCCAGAGTACAGAGACTATAGTATATCCTGTGCATCTCTCCACTGGGAAGATGTTTATCCTCGACGACTCCAACACCACCTCCCTATGTGACGTCTGTAGTGGTAGGCTACACTCGTGGCCTACCATAGGCTAACAGGTGTTTGATCTAATCCATGGCCTCTCACATCCTTACTACACAGCTACTAAGGATGCTGAGGATTGGGATTTCGCCTGTACTTCATACCAAACTTCTAAATTATATCTACATGGATTCAGAAGTGGGTACGTTAATCAACCTCAAAGTCATTTACCCGCACGCACTCCAACATTGTATGCTCCTCCCCACAACACTAGGTCACCGTTACCTGTTTACTGTCATTGACCACTTCCATACTTGACATGAAGCCATCCCCATGCAAAATGCAACATTCACTTTACATATATTCGCCTTACTCTCAAGGTGGATAGTAAGATTTGGTATCCCTGAGCATGTTACTACGGAAAGGGGTACGACTTTCACCTGTCAATTGTTGACATCATTAGCAAATATCATGTGCCCCACCATACATCAGATAAACACCTACAACCCCTCAGCCAACATAATGGTTGAATGCTTTCATTGTATCCTTAAAGCAGTTTTGATGCCCCACTGCAATGACTCCATCTGGTTTACTTAGCTTTCCTGGGTCCTCCTTATATTAAAGACCACTCATAAGGACGTCCTAGGTGTCTCAGCAGCTGAAATGCTGTATGGTGACTCGTTGGTCATCCATGCTGTATTTTTTTTCATCTGCAACACTCTCTGACAATCTCTAGTGCCTACGGTTGTGGGGATATTTACTAACTGCCACATGACTTACAAGTCCCCAGCGATGATACACATACTGAAAGATTTAGACACTATAACACATGTCTTCGTGCGCACTGACACTTGCAAGCTACCACTCACATCCTCTTTTACGGGCCATTTCCATAATATCAGTTGCGAGCTGAAGTCCATATTCATCAACATTCGTGACAAAGCAGAATGGGTCTTCATTGATAGCCTAAAAATTGCATATATCATGCAAGATAACCCGTATACAGTTTGCCTCTCGAAGGCAGTGTGCCCTATTTCACATGTATATATGTTTTGAGGTGGAGCCATGTGATACACATGTATTTCTTACACTCTTATACACTGTAATGTGATTGCTCTTTTTCTCTCTCTTTCTCTAGCTCCCCACCACACTGATATTGGAAAACGCTGTTTAAGCTTGCTATTGCATGTTTTAGGTTAGTAGTTTTCATGTCATTATTACCCACAACAGTTTGTATATAAACTTGTGATGTTGCATTGATAATCTCGTCATGTCCAGCTCGTCTCTGTTAAGACATAGTAGCAACATGCAACAAAGAGCATCATGATATACTGAGTGACGTAGAAAGATTTTTTTTTGACCTTATGATTATCAATCCTTGTAATTAGGGATGGATCTCAAGGCTATGTTTGATAATAGGTATTAGTTCTTTGCATTCCTTATGCCTCTATGATTCAGTATTATTGAACTTAGTATCAATGACGTGTTAATTTTCTATTAATATTGGTAATATCAATATAAATTGAATTTTACTAGTTGCAATAAAAAAAAAATCATTACACATCTTACTAGAACTCCCTAAAACAAAATTGTTTTAATATGACTATTCCATTTTTAAATACATGCTCCTCTCATACATTACTGCCACCAAGCTTCGTGGTACTCTTTATGACGTATTTTTTAATTTTTTTTTTTGCATCAATTTGCTCATCGTATGACTGGAGAATCTTTGGGTCAAATGTTAACTTCTTAATTTTTGTGTATGATAGATACACTTTTCTATCTGAATTCCCGTTCTTTTTTCTATTTAGGAACATATAGAGTAGAGATATAAGGTTTTTTAATTGCGTGACTGGTTCAAGCACCAAAGCAGACTATGTTCTTATGGCAGTCCCCAAAAACATTTTCCCTGATCTCAAATTAGCATAGGGAGCCCTCAAAACATACTTCCTGGTGCAGTACTCAACATTGCCACCCGTTCATATAGCCAATCTTTTTCAGCTCTCTCAACAACTGTTCGCTTGCTCTCAGAAAAATGACCAGCATCACTTGGCTGAGATCTGCCAGAGACGTCTCTTCCTGGTAGGTGAACTGTCATATCTGATGTCAATCTTTCATCCATGAAGGATCCGATGACCAAAGTTGAAGCCCTTATGGACAGAAACTTCAATGCCCTCAACGCCTCCACTAATGCCTCTAATCCTGGGGAAGAGGACAACCATACAACATTGAACGAAACTGACATGTATGCAGTAGGACACAGACACCCACCCACCACTCACATATGCCACGACTCACTCACATCCTAACCAACGACCTCTACAGCTGTTCTTACTGACGCCCATTGGCTTCAGTTTTGCTACTACCACTCCAGATTTTACCTTGATCCAGTTAAAGGCGTGCAATTTTTGGTAAACATACGTGCTTGGTGTTGTTTTTTCATAGTTACTAACGGAACTGGGATCCTCATCCATTTGTTAGAAGTGTTAAATATCAATAGAAGTTACTTGTTGCTGATATCACATTGGCAATCTTTGGTGATGTCGTTCACTGACGGTTAGTCAACGTAGACTCTTACTCATCGGCACATCTTCAACTACTGCCTTAGGCCGTCAGATTTGGTTTATTCCTGCCTTTGCCCGGTTCAGGATGCCTGGACAATGCATAGGAATGACCACTATGAGACTCTATGGGACTTTCCTGCCACGTCCAGCAAGGAGCTATAAGACCTCATGCCCTCCTAATTCTTAACCACCACATCAAATATGAGGGAACTATCAGGAGTAACAAGATCATCGGCCGTGCCCCTGACAGTGGAACACCATGGATTCTAAAAGCTCATCTTATATAGCAAGAAAAGCCATCCCTCAACATGACCCAAGAAATGTTCTTGCTCCCCTCGTGCCGCAGGAATCTTATATCGAGAATAAATACTAAACAAGACATCCTGAGCATAGATCATTCTGATCAGCAGGCAAGTAGCTCACTTAGCACTGATTCAAGCCAAATGAGTGCTTCCGCAAATCAGAGCGTAGTCGGCGTGGAACTAGATGGCCGCCTATCACCTTTAGATGAGTAGGGAGACAGGTTGGCTGTGAACCACTCCTTCCTGGTGAGTGTCTCAGCCAATGAGAATTCACCACCTCACGTACGTCATTACTTGCTCCACCCAGATACCAGGAGACAGCAAATGTAAATCCAGTAGCCTTACCCACAAGCCAGCATTGCCATTTAAAAGGACATTGCCAGCATCGGGGCCGAACAAAGGAAAGGCCCGTGCCAACAGAAAATGTTGGCTACAATACAGCTACAACGTCGTTTCCCATTCCACTAGAACCTAAGGAAGGGAGATGGTCCTCAGGAAACGCATAGCTGATAACTTCTTTTTCATTACCTAAATTGTCAACATTGCATAAAATAATCAACTTAGACTTCCCGATTTTGACTTCCCAACCATGAAGAATGACATTTGCTCTATTACTGGCAGAACGCAGTAATTCATAAAAAAAGATTATGCGGGCTATTGAAAAAATAGACTGCAAAATTAATGCTACTGAGGCAGCCATAGTTTTCATCCAAATAATAATATTAATAATAATAATAATAATAATAATAATAATAATAATAATAATAATAATGATAATAATAATAATAATAAGAAGAAGAAGAAGAAATGGCCGTAAAACAGCAGTATTGCTAATGAACAAGGCAATATCTGCATGTCAAAAATCACTCAAACTAATAACAATAATGATGATAATTCCAATGATCCAAAGCGATATTCTGAATTGTATTCATGAAAGTGTATCCCTTCCTTGCTAATGGAACAGTTAAGTCCAGTGATAACTCTGGGTATGATTTTACGAAAATGGAAGATGCAATATAGCGTTACAAGGCCGTCATAAGGTAAATGGTGTTAGTATTTAATCGTATTATATCGTAGATTTCATCATCCCTTATTCAATAAAATTATGTTGCTAGATTCTGTCTCAGATAATCCCATATTGGAAAAGTCTAGTATGTTCTGGTGCCAGTTCATTTCATATCACACACACACACACACACACATATATATATATATATATATATATATATATATATATATATATATATAGAGAGAGAGAGAGAGAGAGAGAGAGAGAGAGAGAGAGAGAGAGAGAGAGAGAGAGAGAGAGAGAGAGAGAGAGAGAGAGAAAACAATTAATTACTTTTTTACACATTTCCATTGATATACAATTAGACTATAATAAGCCACAATAAAAATAAAAACATTGCAACACCTAGTCTTATCATTTAGTTCAAACTACTAATGATTTGCCATTTCAACTGTAATGTGGACAGTATAATTACTGATGTATGATCTATAATACGAAATAAAAACATTCCCACACCTAGAATTGATTTAACCTATAATATCAAAGAATTTCAAATGAGCGATGGCGGCCATTTTGAAAATGGCCGCCATTTTCATCACAGGTCAAATCTGAGATGGCCCTATATCTATATATCATCATTGAGGCATAGTCTACCTGCACACCAAATTTCATGTATGTTTCACCAAACCCATAATTCTTTCAATTATTTCACCTATCTACAGTACTACTAGGGCTGCCCAAGTTATACTCCATCCACCACCAGGCTTCTTTTCCAGACCCAATCACATGGTGACAGTTTCTCTAGAGCAGGGGTCATCACTTGTGCTCCACAATGACCAGCTCACTGGGTCGCTCACTTGGTGTGTTGGATAAGTGCAGCCTGTGTATGAGACAGATCATGCCTTTTTTTGCTGAGCACCTGTTTCCTTGACTGTTTCACACCTTCCTTCATGCTGGTGCGATCGTACAGCAGGACCACAAATCGCTCTAGTGGTTGCATTCCCTAGTCAATGGCCCATGGGTTTGTTATTGCACCCGAGACACAGAATGTTTGTGATGTCTCCATAGGCGGTCCAGATGTCTCATGGCGTCTTCTTGGCCCTGCCAACCAAACAAAAGAATTTGTCACATCCAGCAAAGACGTGGAACAATGGTAAGACCAAACACCAGTTAGGACTAAGACCTTTGCCAGTATTATGAGCAGCGATGAGCCTGAGGCTCTTCACAGCTCCAAAAACAATCCATAGTTCAAAGATGTTGAGGCAATTGGATAATGCTATGGCCAGGAATGCCATGTTGTACCCATGTTTTCCTGAATTCCATAGGTGTAAGAGGATACAGTGTCAACCTTTTTTAGTGTGTATAGTGCTAGAACTGACATGTCTTAGCAATTGGAGCAAAAAAATCCAGAGTCTTCTGTGGTGATGAGATTTTAGTTGATTTCAATGACTGCCAGGTTAGAAACCAGGAAGGAGAACAGCATTTGTCTTGTTATTGGTGTGTAGACTCTTGTCAGTTTCCAGGAAAAGTACTTTATGGTTCAACTCCTATCATAACTCTCTTTCATAAAGCAGAAAATAACATAATTATTGAAATTTGTAGATGTATTTAAGTTTTATTTTTGAATAAAGTAGGGTATTGTTTAATGAATAATGTGAAACCTACCAATATCCCTTCCGTAAGGCTTTAGGTCTGAGCTGAAAATGTACTCAGTTTGGACCTTATTGCTTTAGAACCAGTAGGTCTTGCCTTGGAAGAACAACAAGAGGCACATTGGTGTAAGTCTAGGAAGATATGATGACTTCATCTTGGCACTAACAGAGTCACGAAGGGCGTGTGCAACAACCTAGAAAGCTTCATTGTCTGGGTGTTGGAATAGCAATATTCCAGTTCCATGGGATGAGTCGTGCCTACTAGTAGACCTAGTATTGTGGTCGATATTATCAACTGCAGCAGTTGTGAAAAGACCATCTTTCAAGCTCAGTATGATAAACTTTTTTCTCTATATCTTAGTTGTGGTAGATTTGGGCGCCGAGCTCAATTGAGATGGCCTGCGTTTGGTCATAGGAAATACTCAATTCCAGATCATACAAATAGTCATGTGAACCATCAGATCCAAGTAGATGGGCAGAAGTGTTAATCTTTTGGTTGTGCCTCGTTGTACATGGGGTCCGCTTAATCTCCTGATGTTGTGCCTTCCTGTTGGACACCAGTGGCTGGAAGGTCGTGAGCATTGGCTGGGCATTGTTGAAGAGCTTGACTGTGCCTTGATGTTTGGGCCTTTCAACACTATAGCAGCTAACATTTACAGAGAGAGTGAAAAAAAAATCATCTGGCTATATTTTGCCATGTCGTAGTTTGGTCAGGGCACCAACCACCCGTTGAGATACTACCACTAGAGATTTCTTGGAATCCTTGACTGGCCAGACAGTAATACATTTGATCCCTCTCTCTATTTATGGCTAATTTTTTTCTTTGCCTACACATACACCGAATAGTATGGCCTATTCTTTACACCTTCTTGTCTTTCCTCATACACCTGACAACACTGAAATTACCAAACACTTCTTCATGGATCGAGAGGTTAATTACTGTACTGCTATTGTTCAGTGGCTACTCTCCTCTTGGTAAGGGTAGAAGAGTCTCTTTAGCTATGGTAAGCAGCTCTTGTAGGAGAAAGAAACTCCATAATCAAACCATTGTTCTCTAGTCTTGGTAGTGCCCTAGTCCCTGTACCATGGTCTTCCACTGTCTTGGATTTGAGTTCTATTGCTTGAAGGTACACTCTGGCCCACTATTCTATATTTGTTTTTTCTTCCTCTTGTTTTTTTTTTAAATGGTGTGTTGGGCAGACAATAAAAAGCATATGGATGCCTGGTGGTTTATGAAGAGGTTGTCTTTTCCTTATCTGATTCTTTTACTTTTCAAAATCCTCATTACTGTCCTCCCTTTAGTAGAAGTGGCTATCATGGAGGGCATTTATCCTTCCATGGTGTATAGATTCCTCTTTGTTGACCAGTTTTCCAACATTCTTCATAAATTCTATAGGTTTGATCAATTACTTTATTTATATTTCTGTACATACCCTTTTTATTATCATTCTTGGTAATTTGGTTTTTAGGTATGATGTATCTTTTTCATTACAATTAATTCTTGTGCTCTCTGGAGACATAGAGCAAAATCCGGGATAAGTACGTCCAAGATTTTGTCAATATCGTCTACTGTATTGCAATATTCGTGGTCTTCATGCAAATTTTCAAAATCTACAGTTGCGTCCTGACAGTATGATATTCTTATGTGCTCAGAAACTTTGGTCTCTAATATGAGGCACTCATCTGAGCTCCTTATAACTGGTTTTAAGAAGCCAATAATGTTGAAACGCAATGCCATCCTTAAGGCCAAGTGAATGTTGGTGTATATTAGGACTGAGTACACTGCTTCTCATAAGCCCTGCTTTGAATGTGGATGTCATGAGATTCCGGTAATAAAAGTTTGTGGCAGGCATAACAACTTCCATTTGTGTTCGGTCTACCGGAATCCTGACATGGATGATTCTATCTAGGATTGTCTTTTTACTATTATGGCTAAGATACAAGAAGATGGTAGAAAGGCCTCTTTTGTCTTTGCTGGTGATCTCAATACTCACCATAGCGAGAGGTTAAATTCTGTTTCTCCTACCAATCGCCATGGCTTAAGAGCTTTAGACTTTACCTCTTAATCGGGCTGTGAGTAAATCATAAGTGAGGCTACTCACAGGTCTGGTAACTGCTTGGACTTCGTATACACCGACTCCCTGGCATTAAAACAAGTGAGGTTGGTTGTCTGGTTGGGACATCTGATCAGGCCTTTATTTCATTAGTCGTGAAGACTGAGCAGTGTGTCCCTGATGTACTGTATCTTACTCTTATAGGATTTATATGAAATGTCAAGCAGACTGGGATAGGATTTTTCCTGCTCCGTTAGTCTTGAATTTGTTACAATTTTATAGTATTGTTGATCCTGTAGTCCCTTTGAATGAGAATCTAATCAACATAATTGGTAGGCATAGCCTTTCTCGTGTACTAAGGTACTGAGTGAAGGACAAACCATGGTTCAATGATTGTAGACGTCCTTATCTGGAGAAACAGGAGGCCTATCCTCTTTGGATGGGTAACAGATCAGATTTGACCTGGAGTAACAATACTCAGCTTAGAGCTTTTGCTCAGAGAGTTTATGCTTCAACTGAAAAAGAATACAATTTTACCACACGAGAAACCCTTTCTGTTACAACCCAGCAGCATAATTGGTGGACTAACTTTAAATCTGCACTCTTTGGTGTAGATACAACAGTTCCTCCTTTAATTAAACCAGATGGCTCTGTCACTCATTGTTCAAAGGAAAAGACAGCCCTTTTGGCAGATGTGTTTTACTGTAAGCAGAGCAATGAGAAACTTCCTCATTCTTGTTTTCCTGAGGCTAAACTAATTAGTTTAAATTTTCGATCTCGTGAAATTGAAGCTCTCCTGATGGACCTTGATGCTTATGAAGAGTATTTTTACTTTGTTTTTTTTTTATAAGGAATGCAGATATCTTTGCTCCAATGTTATCTGCTATTTTGTGCAAGTTTGCAAAATGAAGAGTTTTAGCACTTGTTGGAGAATTGGTAATGTTACTCTACTATGTAAATGTGTTTGTGGTAGCTCACGTCCAAGTGATTACTGGCCAATTTTCATAACTCCCATATTATCTGAAGTTTTTTAACGTCTTTTGACAAAATGTCTTATAGATTTGCTGAATGTAATAATTTTCTGTAGTTTGTAATTTGGTTTTCGTAAGGGCATTGGAGCAAGTGATGCCCTTCTTACAATCTCCAATGCTGCACAGAGATCCCTTGATTGTAGTATCAAACAGTTGGGAGTGGGTGGGTTGTTTCTTACCATCATTATTGAATTTTTAAGTAATAGATCACAAAGAGTTGTTGTTGATGAGCACCATAGTTGGTATAGAAATGTGCTATCTTGTGTTCAAGGTAGTGTTCTTTGCCGATTAATTTTCCTACTATTTACACATGACATGTGGTTTGTTCTAGATAATAAGCTTGTTGCATAAGCAGATGATGCTACTTTTTCTTTACATCAGTTCCATCTCCCGAATGTAGACCTGGGATTGCTGAATCCCTTAATAGAGATCTGACTAAAATTGGTGCATGGTGAAAATTATGGGGTATTAAGTTGAATTCTAACAAAACTTAAAGCATGATTGTAAGTAGGTCAAGGACAGTGGCTCCTCAATATCCGGATCACAGCATTGATAATGTTTCATTAACTTTGTATGACTCTTAAAATCTTAGGTGTGATTTTTGACAGCAAATTTACTTTTGAGAAACACATCAGGTCTGTGTCTTCTTCACTGACACAAAAAATTGGTTTATCTTTCAAGAATTTTGGTGATCAATCTATTCTGAAGAAGTGTTCTATTATTTTTTAATTTTACTTTGTTTCGAGTATTGTTCTCCTGTCTGGTCTTCAGCTGCTGATTTTCATATCAATTTGTTGGACAGGAACTTATGGTCTATTAAATGCCTTATTCTTGGTCTAAATATCAATACCTGGTACCTTCGTTCAATTAGTTCATTATGTATGTTGCATAAGATTTTTTATAATTCAGACCATCCTTTACATTTAGTTCCATCCTCTTGATAATACTAGGTATGTACTTAATTCTAATAGTCAGGCCTTCTCCATCAAGAGGGTCAATAGTACACAGTACTCTAGAAGCTTTATTCCAGCTGTGACTAAGATGTGGAATGATCTTCCTAATCTGGTAGTTGAATCAAAAGAGCTTTAGAAGTTCAAACTCGCAGCAAATGTTTTTATGTTGAACAGGCTTACATAAGTCCTTTTATAGTTTATATATCAAATATCTGTTTTAATTTTGTTAATGTTTTTAGAATATTTTAATTGAATTTTTCATCACTTCTGATATCGTTTATTTATTTCCTTATTTCCTTTCCTCAATGGGCTATTTTTCCCTGTTGGAGCTCTTCGGGTTATAGCGTCTTGCTTTTCCAACTAGGGTTGTAGCTAAGCTAGTAATAATAATGATAATAATAATAATGATAATAATGATAATAATAATGATAATAATAATAATAATAATGATAATAATAACAATAATAATAATAATGAAAAATATAATAAATGGCTTTCTGCGGATGAGGTTTATATATTATTTAATTACTGAGGCTGTTGGGTTCAGAAGAACCACCAAACTGTTTTTTTCATCTTGAACATAGCTCTCCTTACTATATTCACAGCCATGGTAAGATGAACTGCATCCTCATCATCTTCGTTGGAGATGTAAACTATATCAGAGTCTTGCTTTTGAGCTCCAAAGTTTGCAAAGTATGTTAGTACTGTTATGTTGGCATCAGTGAAATGGTCAAATACTGGAACAACAGTTCCCAGTTATTCTACCCTTGTAGTGAACTGATTGACCGTGATGCTGAATATGAATATGGGTGCACCTTGACTCTCCTTGCCAGTCACTTCAATATAATATACTAGCTCAGCAAATGCAAGGCTAGGATTCATTTGTCCACACCCTACTCTTCAGGAGATTTTATTTCTCTAGCTCTGTTGTACAAAGAGAGCAAGTATTGCAGATAGTACCTTGCTTCTTGTGCAATCAAGTCTTCTGCACTCAGTTAAGCCAGTAGGGATTTCTCATGAAATTTCAATGCAGTCTTCCTGGCATTGATACAAAACACAAATGTTCATGCTTTCATGCTCTTCAAGTCAAAGTCTCCTTCCTCATTTGGTGCAGATTGTCAAAGGAAAAGCATATCTCGAAAGAAACCCTTTTCTCATCATCACTCTTAAGGGTGAACTTCTTTGAGCTATCAGTAGTGTCATCAGCAGCCTCTTCTCAGGGTTTCTTAGGTTTTTCCGAACATTTTAGGTTTGTTCTGTTGTAGAGGAGCTTAAAAAAGTCATGCCACTTGGCCATGTGCCATTGTAATGTTTCTTCAGCGCCATTCCCACCATCAAACCTTGAAAGACTGATTCATGTGGAAAAACAGACAATCATGTCATAACTTTCAAGAAGTTCAGCACTTGTCTTGTACCCTGATTCATGACTAAATTAACTGAAGTCCTCAGCGTAACGAAAACTTGGATTCTGAATCTAACACATCACAAGACATCATGTGAGCCTTCTGATTCCAAATAGTATTAAAAAGTGTTTTTTTTTTTTATATTATCTATCTAGTGACATCTAATTGTACATAAAAACAATTATGTATGCCACTAGTGTAGAAAATAACTAGTGAAAAAAAAAATAGAGGAAAAACATAAAAGTGCAGAGAGCAGACTTTTGTAAGCCCATGAAATGAATATGAAATGCCCCTATAGCCAAATATCTTCCGAAAGTACCTTTGTTAATTTCTTATGAAATTTCATACCTGTTTCATCAAACTCACCATTCTTCCGAATATTTAACCTGACTTTAATTCTATATATCGATATGAACTATTTACACTAAAGGAGTTCTCTATCCTTGTAACCTTTCAGAGCTTTCACAATTCGCGTTAAATCTTTAATTTCCGTAGTTTTTCTAATAAAAAATGTTCCATAAAAAGTCTTCCGGAATGGTTTAAAACATGATTTATTCCCGTCCGTAGTAATGAAAATATTGCTCTATTATCAGAAAAGATGAGGAGCAATTATGAAAAGAAAAATGGGAAATAAATATAGAATTCATATTCCCTCCACCAAAATTCATATTAGTGGAATACACCCCAACTCCAATTAGGATCTTCGTTGTTGCCCAGCTGAAAATGCTGGTTTTAGCTCCCCAGGATTTGAATTGCAGATTTAGACATATTACTTCAGGAATAGTAAACTCGGCTCGGCCCGGTAGCATCTAACAATTCATGTTTCGTCGTACTTGGATCTAACTGACTTCATTGGAAGTAAATATTTGAAATGCTATTTAATTTGCAGAAAAATGCTTAGTTTCAAATATGTGATATTTTCATGTCTGCTAGAAATATTAACTGAAAAAGGTAATAATAACATTTTCTTTGGTCACTTGAACATTTTATACTGATATATTCATTTAATGCGTATTTTATTCTTAACGTTAAAACTCCACTCGTGGTTTATTTTTATGTTATCAATAAATGAAGTGATTTCAGATATCAGGTGAAAGGCTTTTCCATTACTTTGCACTACTCCCCTCAAATACCGTTAGGGTATCTGTATGTTTTCACATGTAGGGAAATATTATTCTATATATATCTCTATAAATCAACAACATTCACATCGAAATTTTGTTGGCTTTCATTGAAATATTAAAGACAAAAGCGCATATATTTATCACCATACGTCATTGACTAAAGCTGCTATCAAGCTCTATTATTATACAAACAGTATCGGCAAAGGACTGATCAAGAAAGCAATGGCTTTTATCATAAAATGAGGTTCCAGGTTCATTTTAGGATTTTCTGAACTCCAAAGAAATTACAAACGACCGTTAAACTTCTCTGAATTGGAGAAAATTTGTGTCCCCCCCCCCCCAACCCCTGAAAAATAATGTCATCATAAAAAGAGGAAAACCGAAAAAGAAAAAATGAGAAGATTCCCTTTAGGAATGAAATAAATGTTTTTATTATTGAATGCCCTGTAATGAAGTAATTCATAGTTTTAACTTTTTTATTTTTTATTTTTATTACTTTAGCCCTACATTTTGTTACTCTGCACAAAGTTTCCATTAATTATCGTTAGGTACCTTATAGTGGACAGTTACCCCAATTATGTGATGAATCAAAAAAGCTTCAAGAATACATACTAAAGAAATAATAACTACAATCGATACAGAGAGAGAGAGAGAGAGAGAGAGAGAGAGAGAGAGAGAGAGAGAGAGAGAGAGAGAGAGAGAGAGAGAGAGAGAGAGATGATATCTTACATTCACAGGTGAATGGATTGGCATTTTTTTTATTATTATTTTCTAATCTTCCATTACTCGCTGAGGAGGTTGAATTGGTTGAACTTTAGAAATTCAAACTTTCAGTGAATATTTTTATAATGAAAAGGGTGAAAGAAGAGTATCCTCACAGTTTATATATGACAGATATATTTTAACGTTGTCACTACTCTTAAGATATTTCATATTCATTACTTCTCATATAGTGTGTCTATTTCCTTATTCCGTTTACTCACTTGGATATCTTTCCCTGTTGGAGCCCTTAAGCTTATAGTACACCACTTTTCCAACTAGGGTTGTAGCTGAGCTAGTAATGATCATAATAATAACGACGATAGAATATCCTACAGCCTGGAGCAACTGTACTATCTCTAATATTTTCATGCAGTTGACAAGTATTTAGACACAGTAGTTCTAAAGTCTATTCAATGTCTCGAAACGGAGTTTGAATTAAAACCAAAAAAAAAGTCTCATTATACATGCAAATAAACAAAACAACAAAGATAAAAAGCTTGATGGACATAACTATATATGAAAAAGATGAAAATGTAACACAGTCTAAAGACAACATCTTAGATAAAATTTGTCAACTTATCGAAGCCAACAGAGCACGCAGAGCTTAGTACCCTCCATTGAGGGAAATAATGGAACAGATAGAGAAAAGGCAACCTCTTCATAAACAACCAGACATCCATATATTAAGCCTCCACAACGCACCGTTTAAAAAACTAAGAGAGATGAGAAAACGGATAAAATAAAGTGACTGAATGTGCCCTAAAAAAGAAAACACTAACCCAAGATAGTGGTAGACCATAGTACACTGGCTATGGCGCTAATCAAGACTCAAGACTAAAGAACACTGGTTTGATTTTTGGAGTGTCTTTCTCTTTCAAAAAGCTGCTTACCATAACTAAAGAGTCTGTACTATTAATATCAAATGGAAAGTAACCATTCTAATGAAAAATAATCCATTTAATTTGATTAATGTTCTCAGGATAATATACAAAGGGTAAGCCAGACTATTGGGTATATGTACAGGATTAGGAAAAATAAGCCGTAACCAGAGAGGGATACAAATATAAAATGTGACCCCTCAAAGGGTTCAATGATTCTATAGCGGTAGCATCTTAACAGGTGGCTGATGCCTTGGCCAACCTACTGCCTATATGTTTATTCATACCATTAATATCATCAGCCTTTGCTAGAACACTGCAGAATAAAGGCCCCAGATATATCTATTTATGTGGTTTCTAGATCAGTCCTGTGACCACATTCGTAAACTTTCCTAGTTTATCCATATGTTGAATATATATATATATATATATATATATATATATATATATATATATATATATATATATATATATATACAGTATATATATATATATATATATATATATATATATATATATATAGTATATTTATATATATATATATA
>NC_090737.1:49236550-49249050 GCF_036898095.1 Palaemon carinicauda
ATCATCCTCAACACGCCAGGAGGAAATAAACTACGCATAAGCCATACAAGGGTCGTCAAATTTAAGGTGGGATCTGTGAAGTTTACACATGATTTTTTTCTGTCTTGCCCACCTATGGAATTCCAGGAATTGAGGCTATATTACGAATTGATTTTATAAGTAGTAATCAAATATGCATTTTTGGGAAAAAGATACAATAATAGTAAATGCAGGAGGGTTCATTTTGCCGATAGAATATCATGAGAGAGTAGGTTCTTGTGCGGGAACGGAGAAATGATTAAGTAAGGTAACAGCTGTACCTGAAAGAGGAGAAGTGTTGTCTCCCCAGACACTTATGAGCAATTCAGTGACCCCGTGTCAGGCTCCTCTGGAAGGGACCAAGGTCGTTGTTAACCCCGATGACAATTGGGTGCACGTAATCTTAGAGGGATTATCAGAAATAAAAGAGAACAGAGCTTTTATAATGATTGTTAATTTGTCAAATAAAAGAGTTGTGTTAGGAAGTGATTCTGTGTGTGAATTAAAGTTATGTGAAATGTCTAAAAATGGGATCCTGGGAGCCACAGCTCCAACCAGCACAGACGATCACACTCAGAACTTGATTATGCAAGCTCGAAAACTATGTCCACCAGAATATCAACCTGTAGTTAGTGACATTGTTAATAATTATTCTGATGTAATTGCAATTGGAGACGAGCCACCAAGGAGGATTAATAAATTTCTCTTTAGCATTGAACTGGGCAGGCGGAGCTGATCAGGTTAAGGCCTTATAAGGTACCCATTCATTTCCATGGAGATATAGAACGGGAAATTAGTAGCTTAAGGGAACAAGGGATAATCAAGGAGAGCGAATCACCCTGGGCTTCTCCAATTGCATCTATTAGGAAAAAAGATGGTGCGGTAAGATTGTGTATTGCTTATTGGAAGTTAAATGCAGTTACTAAGGATAATGCATTTCCATTGCACTCGATCAAAAAATTACTTGTGAAAGAACGTGATAGTAAATATTTTACAACTACTGATTTGAAGTCTGGATACTATCAAATACCCATTCAGGAAAACAGTAAGTGTGAAACGGTATTTATAGCTAACGATCAATTATTTCAGTTCAATTTTTTTTTCTTTCGGTGTTAAAAATGCTCCAAGTCATTTCTCTAGAGTAATGATGGAAGTTTTGTCTCCCTTAATAGGCTGCCTTTAATAGCAATGACTCACTCGCATATCCCAGATTTGATCGCCGGTTTTTAGTGACAACAGATGCGAGTAGCTTAGCTATTGGTGGCGTATTTTCTCAACGAGATGATAAAAGTAGAGAGCCATCCATTTGTTTTGCTTCCAGGGCATTAAAAGGGGCAGAAAAGAATTATAGTACATTTGATCGAGAGGGTTTTGCTATTCTTTGGGTTCTGGAGAGGCATCGGTTCTTTTTATTAGGGCAGTCGATGAGTTGTAAAGTGATCATTGCCCCTCACGTGACATATTTTGTAAAAATTACTTGTCATGTAGACAAGCAAGATGGATTGAAAGATTGTTAGAGTTTAATATAAAGGGGTTTCACCACATAGAAGGTAGAGCTAAAGAGGTAGCTGATGCCTTTCTCTAGAGGTGCAATAATAGGAATGACAACTAGGGCACAAAAGAGGAACGAAGATCGAAACCAAAATATTGAAGACCCCCATCCAAATAGAGAACGGGATGTGATTTCATGCGAGGAGCAGAAGAGAGAGAGAGAGAGAGAGAGAGAGAGAGAGAGAGAGAGAGAGAGAGAGAGACTTACATATGTTGGAGAGAGAGAGAGAGAGAGAGAGAGAGAGAGAGAGAGAGAGAGAGAGAGAGAGAGACTTACATATGTTGGAGAGAGAGAGAGAGAGAGAGAGAGAGAGAGAGAGAGAGAGAGAGAGAGAGAGACTTACATATGTTGGAGAGAGAGAGAGAGAGAGAGAGAGAGAGAGAGAGGGTCAATATATATGGGTGGCCGAGGACAAGACCAGGGGTGTTCAGAATGAATGCCCTGATGATGAGGGTGTGATTGACTTGGGAGGTTGGGACATAAAAGAAGACCGAGAGGGACAGAAAAAAGAGGAATGGATGGAAAGATTACTTGTGATTAAAGGGGAATCAGAGAGTTATCCATCATCCCTGCATGTGCCTCACGAGAATTCTTTCATAGCGAATGATATCTTATATTGTGCTTACGAGAAGAGGGGAGGAGAATTTTGTGCAGGGGTAGTTCTTCCTCCCTCCTTAATTAAGCGAGCTATTCACATTGCACATGCAAGTCCGTATGCAGGGCATTTAGGTATTGATAGAACATTAAGGAGAGCAAGTCAATCCTTTTTTTGGTTAGAAATGAAAAAATCTATACAAAAATAATATAAAATATTGTCATGCTTTTAACAGTTTCAAAGAACATAAAAACACTGTATCGGAAGCCAGAAAGTGGCATGTGATTCCTATTAGATTTTATAGGGTGTATATGGATGTGGTAGGACCATTCCCTACTGGTTTAACACAACATAAGTATATATGTGTATTTGTGGATGCATTAAATCGATACACTCATACATACGCAATGTTGGATAAATCGGCAAATTCATTAGCCCAGTGGCTGTGATCTTTCATTACTAGGTTTGATTGCCCGAAAATTTTGATAAGTGATAAGGATTTTGAGTTTATAAATAATTGGGTGAAATCGGTCATGGACTCGAAAATTGAAAACTTTTCAGTGACCGCATAAAGGCCTTCAGCTAATGGCTTAGTCTTAGTGGAATCGCATAATAGGGAAGTAGTTTGAATTTTACGTTACTTAGTGGCTGATGACCCCCCTTCATTGGCACGGCATGCTTCCTACTGCTGAGTTAGCTTTGAACATTGCATATATTGCTTCGCTCACGGGCATGCCTTTCTTTTTAGTGTATGGACAGGATCCTGTGTTACCACATACGGTCCTGATTAATTCGCAACAGTTGCCAAATTATTCAACTGAGCAATACTGTGTCTATCTACTAAATCTCTTCAGGAGACCAATGAACACCACTGAAATGTTTTTGAGGAGAGCTAATGAAACTTTCAGCTCAAAGTATGATGGTCGGTTCCAAACCGCATCGGTAAAAGTATTTGTGGGATATCGTGTGTATTTGAAATGATTACAACCTAGGGAACACAAACTAAAGCTAGTCTCTTTAGTTACGTACCGAGTAAATATGGTTGAATATAACATCACCAGGCACATATACATGTGGCGCCTGAAGAGGTGGTTTTCAAAAGTGTCAATCAGAGTATACCTCCTTACCCATGCATACGTGACATTCCTCATGTAGATGAGTAGAACTTTTTAAATGTTTTTTCTACGCTGTTGTTGTTGTTTAAACAGACCTCATTTTTTTTATTTTGACGTGTTTTAAAGAAACTTGATGATAACAATGTGTTCTTATGTTGGGGTTTAATGTACACGTAGTGTTGTGTTAATTTTGCTGAGTGTAGTAAAACTTATGACATACTGCTGAGTGAACCCAAAAACAATCAGAGGTTAAATAGGTCAGTGAAATCCGTCAGGCTGATGCTGTATTACTTATGTATTTATATGATTCCTGGTTTCTGGAGCCAGGGCGGTTTCCGAAGGGTAAGTGGCAGTGTTAGAGAATGTGTAGAGATGTGAATACCTTATACTTAAAGTTATAAGAGAAGGGTAGGAAGATGAATGATTTTCTCGGGAAAACGGCTAGTGGCCGTCGATTGATAGTTGAAAGTGCAAGTGTAGTATTGTTTTTTTTTTTTTTTTAAATGGTGAAATGGTGGTGGTGAGTTGTGTTGCGAAATTGTGCCGTAAACTCAGACAAGTAAAATCAAGGGATGAAGGAAGATATGTTCCTATCCCTGTCTCGCCCAAATAGGCCCATATTGCCTGCAGCCAGCGGGATGTTATAGATGAGGCTGTGTAATACTGATGTTGATGTGATTTTTTTTCCACTTCGAGTATTCTGTATTTTAGTTGCAGAGGTCATATGAAGAAATGAGTGAATTTATTTATATTGTATTGTGTACATTTTTACATGCAATATTTCATTTTTAATTTTTTTGTGGAAGTTGTGTTATTTTTGGGGGTGTGATTTCTATGTATATATTTTGTGTTGCATTTTTGTTTAGTACATGCCTTACTTTTTCTGGGTCGGAGTGTCCTCCATACATTATAGACTAGTGAGGGAAAGTGTGCACTTCCTCCCGGGGTGAGGTGCTGGGGGGGAGGGGGGTTGTAATGTCCTAATCCTTGTATGCAAAGTATGTGTTTTTTCTGTGATGTTACTGACCTGTTTAGGAGTGCTGTGAGTGTCATTGGGGTTGGAGGGTGCGATCACTGAACTCCGTTATAAGTGACGTGTCCATAGAATCATAATGTGACAGTATATTTCCATCAGAGTGAAGAATTCCACAAAACCTAACAATTCAGCTCGTTGAGGGAGCAAGATTGCATATTGCTCGTGAGAGTTAGTCAGTACCATTCGAGCAGTCTAGTAGACAAGGTACTCATCTGAAAGTATCAACTGTACACAGTGTATTCACGAACCTTTTTGTAATAAAGTGAAAAAACTCATATTCTGATATCTTATCATCCGTTGACATGGGACATATATACATATATATATATATATATATATATATATATATATATATATATATATATATATATATATATATATATTTTTGGGCTCAAGCCATGTCGTCCTGATGGAAGTTCCTATAGGGTAGCTTCCTAGGGTATATTACAACTACGGCGATATTCCCAGAGAATTTACCTTAAGGTACCAGAATTCTAACTCCTGGAGCGAGTATCCCTCGTGAAAGGGATATCGCGACATATCAGAGGACGTATTCTTGACACGCCACATGGCAATCTGCATCCTGGACAGAGATTTCGTCTCGTAGGAGGGATTGGCAAGAAACGAATTCGGGAAAGAAAAAGGGGAGCCGCTCCCAAGGCTTCCCTATCCTCCGATTCGTATGCGTGCCTGGCGCCAATCCTGGCGCCATATGTATTCCTTTTTGCGTAGCTTAACAACTCGGTGTTTTTTCCTGTGTTTCTCGCAAATCTTGGATTTATTCTACTTTTTCATGGCTTCTCCATCTTCGTTGGCCTCTGATAAGTTGAGTATAATGTCTTTGATGTATAAATGTAGGCTCTTGGTAAAATTTTGAGTGATTAATAGGATTAATCTTTGATTCAAGAGCCGTAGCCTACCAGAGGCGTCCTGGACGCTGTCGCTCGCTAGGTATAAATTTAGTTAGTCAGAGCGACATTCCTGGTTGTTTTGCTTTAATAAATTTTAGCTTTTTAGCATTACATAGGATTTCCTTTCGTGCTTAGTATTATTTGGCGAAGTATTCGCCATTCTGGCCTACGCTAGGCCATGTAGCCTAGTCGTTTGGTCCTAGTACTTCATGCATGATTTTGGTTTTTCCGAGTGTAATTAAAATTTTATTGAAGCTTTAGGCTATATTTTATACATTTAAGACTGTGTGGAATATTTCCAAGATAGTATACGAGTGAGTTTCGGTGATTTAGGTAATCGATTCTCTTGGTGCCTAGGCTAGTTGCTTATGGAGCCTTAATATACTTTATCATACTCCCCGGTTGCTTTCTTTTCTTCGGAGAAGGTATGCAATCCCTTTCCCTCTGTTTAAGCCTTGGGCTTATCCCTAAGTGGTTTTTTCCGAATTTATTTTCGATAAAACTATACTGGGGTGTTACTGTACCTTCCTGTTCCTGTAGTATGGTTCAAGAGGGACAGAACAACAGAGTTTTTTAGTCTGAGTCTGTGTTGTCTGGCATGGGGCTGAGTCCCCCTCGCTGGCCTGACACAGACAAAGGGAGCTTAGCTCCCTTAGGTCACTACCGAAGGTTTCTGTGGATATGATTCCTTCTTTTGTGATCTACCAGACTAGTCCTTGTTGCTGTTCTCGGGGGAGGATAAGTTTCTTTCCCTGGGAGTAGCAACACCTTCCTTGCTTTGGTGCTCTGGGAGCTGGCAAGTATTGCTGGCCTTCCCCCTTAGATCTCCCTTAGGCTGAGATAAGTTTCTTGGCTGCGGGTGATCTGTCACTAAAGCAAGGTTGGTAGGACCCTCTTGTCCCTTCCCCCTCTTTCTCCGTAATGGCCTAGCCATTACTGTACTGTACGTCGTTCTACATCTGGACCTAGTATAGGTTAGGATGTGGAATTGACTCAGGCCCTTGCCGGCCGGCAGAGCTGCCAGCCGGCAAGGGTCTTATGTTTTCGAGTGCTGCCCGGACCTCTCTTGGTCCCTCATCCATGCCTGCCTGTAGAGCCAGACGGCATTGGTCAGGAAGCCTGAATTAGTTTCTCCCCTTCCTTATATGCACTCTTTCGGTTGCCGGGCTTGGAGGTTGTGTACACTCTTATCCCGGCATCCATTCTATTTTTCTTCTAGTGCTGTACCCGACCCGGCTGCCGGCCTATGAGGCCGGCAGCCGGGCAGGTGTAGTCCTCTGGTTCTTTTGCTGCCGGCTGGCATCGGTCTTGTACCTTTGCCGGCCGGCCGGCTTATGTCAGCCCTTGTCTGCCGGTCACCAAGAGTGTGGCCGGCAGCTGGGTACTACCTTGAGTAGTTGCTGGCCGGCAGCCATTGCCGGCAAACATTGGCTGTTACCGGCCGGCAGTTGCTGCCGACCGGCACATTCATTTGAACCAGAGTGCTGCCGCCTTATAGCTGTTAAGTAGTATACTTTAAAGCTAGTTATGGTGTGTGCCGGCCGGCAAAGGCCGGCCGGCACGCATCCCCCTATACTGTACTAGTATTCTTCAGTATAACATATACAGTAAGAAGAAAACTATGGTAAGGGTTTTGGTACAGCACTGTGTCTTCTAACACTATTGTGTTTTCTCGCACATCCCTTTGCTGTTGCCCTACAGATAGGAAAGTGAGTTCTTTCCTGTCTATTATCAAGGATTTTAAAATCATTGCTTAGGTGTGAGCTCCACCTGTTTCCTCTGGAAACCTTGCATTGGTTACTCTAGAAGAGATTAACCATTTGATTTTATTATCTGGAAGGCTGCAACAATGGGTTGTGAGGGAAACACAAGTGTGTGTCTTTCCTTTCTGAATTGTTATGCTATACTATGCATATCCAGTGATACATAGTTCACTTGATACTCATGGAAATTTCTTCTCTTTACAGAAGGACACTCCGAAGTGGGGAAGTGCTTTCTGCAACGTCCGCAGCAAGAACCTCTGCGGACATGAGTTTTGTAGGAGACACGCAGCATACGCTGTCTTCAAGGATGATCTCCGGTATTGGGACCCTCAGGTACGTACTGTGTGCACTAACCTGATTACTGAGACCTTTAATTCCCCTAGGACAGAGGAATCAAGGGATATAGCTAGGAAGAAGCTTCGTACCTGGGTAAGGGGCGTCCAAAAGAACACTTCTGGCCCTTATCTTCCAAGTGAGAAGATGAGGGTGTATCTTTTCCCTAAGGCATCAGCTGATGCAGTGATTCCCCAGCCTCAAGAGGAGATCCCCTAAGTTCAGATCCAGGTGGATGCTGAAGTCGCGGTCACGATGCAAGACATCCAGTTAGATGACAGGATGTCTGATGTGGACGGGTGTCGGGAGGAAGACCTCCTGGCAGAAGCCCAGGATGAAGTTCAAGCCCCAGACGTTGTAGAGGTAGACGTCGACGAGGTGTCGGCTACTCCGGTTCAGATTCCGGAGCCTATTCCCTCTACATCGGCCGGTCTCCCAGTAGAGCTGGGACAGGCCCTCTCTTCTATTGTTGGAATGATCCAACAAATGCAGAAGGAGAATCAGGAGAAGGCGGCTGCAATGGAACTGCGAATGCAGTGCCTTGCAGAATCACATGGGCCCCAGAAAAAGCTCAATGTGAAAGACCTTCCCTTGTGCTCAGATGCTAACCCATGGAGGTATGTTGAGCACATGCCGATGACGACTGGAAAGATCGTCATCTCGGATAAGCTGGGCTCAGTTCCCCTAGAGGTGGAATTCTGGCCCAGCAAGGCATCATATCCGGACTGTTATGTCCGGCTGAGGAAGGAACCAGCTTCAAAGGAGGAGACAGAGCCGAAGGAAGTCATAGTGATGGACCATGCTAAGGCTCAAGCTCTACTTTCATCCTCGATGAAAGAGAGGGGCTTCTCTAACTCAAAGGTAGCCGCATCGAATAGGAAGCTCCCTTCCTTTGTGTCCTCGCCTACTAGAGCCTTCCCCTTTTTACAGAAAGGGTTTCTGGCTGTACTAAAAGCAGTCGAGGCCGGCAAGTCTTGCCCCTCCCTAGAGGAGTGTAAACCCTTGTCGCTGGCCCTGCCTATGGACCACAAAGACTGGAAGGACGTCCATCTTACGTTCTCAGTTGGAAAGTTGGAGGCTGATATTGCCGGACGTCAGTTCGGCAAGGACCTCCCAAAGCTGTCTGACTTTCTTTTGCGAAGAGAGTTCGATACAAAAGAAAGACTGACTGCCTCAATGTCTCTTCAGACTACTCTCGAGACGATGGCAAGTGACCCCAAGGTCCATGAAATGTTCATGGTAGTGGCCAAGTCTCATCTGGCCACAGTGACGAAGGACCTTTATGGCTTCGTCAAGGCAAGGAGAGCTTGTAGGGAGTTCGTGTTTACCTCGGCTACGGTGAGGCACAAGCCAAAGAAACTAATCTCCTCCAACATTTGGGGAAAAGACCTTTTCCCTACCGACTTGGTCAAAGAAGTTGTTGATAAGGCCGCCTTGGAGAATAGAAACCTTCTCCAGAAGTGGGGCCTGGCTATCAAAAGAAAGTCTTCCCCGGATGAGGGTCCTCAACCAAAGAGGAAGACTATGAGGACTAGGCTACCGTCTCGGCCAGCCAAGCCTCTTAGACAGCAACAGCAACTGCAATTGCCATTGCCCCCAGTGCCCCAGATCGTGGCACAAACCCCGACCACTTTTCAGTGGGTACCCCAGGCCGTGTCGACACAGTCCACGGCATTCACCCCAGCGTTCGAAGGGCAGTCTACTTCCTTTCGAGCAAAGCCTAGAGGAGCAGCCAGAGGCTCGTCTAGACGCCCCTCAAGGGGAAGGGGATTCAGGGGTGGTCGTGGTCAGGAAGGCAAGACCTCAGGACGGCAGTCCAAGTGAGGTGATACCGGTAGGAGGTTTGACTTCTGAAATTTCGGGATCGGTGGACCTTCGATCCCTGGGCCCACACCCTACTCAAGAATGGACTGGGCGGGAGCTGGTACAGCACTCCACCCCCGTGCCTTCGGTTTTTCCAACACTCCACCCCCGTTATGGAGGAGTACGTTCAAGAACTGTTGGAGAAAAAAGGTGATCCGAAGGGTGGAGCCCATCAATTTCTAAGGGAGGCTGTTTTGTGTTCCCAAGAAAGACTCGGAAAAGCTCAGAGTCATTCTGGACTTGTCGCCACTCAACAAGTTCATAGTGAATTGCAAATTCAAAATGCTAACACTGCAACACATAAGGACCTTACTGCCCAAGAGGGCATATTCCGTCTCTATAGACTTGTCAGACGCCTATTGGCACATTCCAATTAGCCATCGACTCTCCCCCTACCTAGGGTTCAGGCTACAACGAAGACTATACGCCTTCGGAGCCATGCCATTCGGGCTAAACATAGCCCCAAGGATTTTTACGAAGCTTGCGAGCGTAGCTCTCAAACAATTACGCCTAAAGGGAATTCAGGTAGTAGCCTACCTGGACGACTGGTTGGTGTGGGCAGCATCTGAGACAGAATGCTTGCAAGCTTCCAGTCAAGTGATCCAGTTCCTAGAGTACCTAGGCTTCAAGATCAACAGAAAAAGTCTCGACTTTCTCCATCTCAAAAGTTCCAGTGGCTGGGAATCCACTGGGACCTTTTGTCACACCGTTTCTCCATCCCGGCGAAGAAAAGGAAGGAGATAGCGGGTTCTGTCAAGAGACTTCTAGATTCCGAAAGGATATCAAGACGCGAGCAGGAGAGGGTACTGCGCTCTCTCCAGTTTGCTTCGGTGACAGACCCAGTGCTAAGAGCACAGCTAAAGGATGCAATCGGAGTTTGGAGAAGTTATGCATCAAACGCGCGAAGAGATCTGAGAAGACCAGCCGCTTCGGCTAAGTACTCTTCTCAGGCCTTGGTCCCAAGCCAGACATCTAAAGAAGTCGGTTCTTCTTCAGCCACCTCCCCCGTCGGTGACGATTCACTCAGACGCCTCGAAGGAGGGATGGGGAGGTCACTCTCATCGGAAAAAAGTCCAGGGGACTTGGTCCAAGCTATTCAAGACCTTTCACATAAAACTTTCTAGAAGCTAGGGCAGTGCTCCTTACCTTAAAGAAAGTCTCCCCGCGTCACTCGATCCACATAAGGTTGGCGATAGACAGCGAGATAGTTGTGAGATACTTGAATCGACAAGGATCGAGGTCACCACCTCTCAACCAGGTGATGTTGGCCATCTTCCGATTGGCGGAAAAGAAGAAGTGGTACCTGTCGGCAGTTCATCTTCAAGGAGTCCGCAATGTGACAGCAGACGCTCTATCCAGGTTCACATCGATAGAGTCGGAATGGTCCTTAGACGCAGGATCATTCTCCTTCATTCTGAATCAGTCCCAAAACTGCAGATAGACCTCTTTGCGACGAAAGACAACAAGAAGTTGCCCCTGTACGTGCCCCGTACGAGGACCCCTTAGCGGAAGCAGTGGACGCGATGTCCCTCGACTGGAACAGATGGTCCAAGATTTATCTGTTCCCTCCGCACAACCTTCTGTTGAGGGCCCTCAACAAACTGAGATCCTTCAAGGGGTAGCGGCAATAGTGGCCCACAAGTGGCCGAACAGCGTGTGGTTCCTCTTGGCATTGGAACTGTAGCTGAAGTTTGTACCACTACCAGATCTAGTTCTGACCCAGCGAGTCCAGAAGTCAACTGTCTGCGCTTCATTACAGAAAACCCGGACCCTGCAGCTTATGATTTTCTCTCCCTAGCGGTGAGAAAGCGTTTCGGGATTTCGAAAGCCAGTATAGACTTCCTTGAGGAATATAAGTGCAAATCTACTAGAAGGCAATATGAGTCATCTTGGAGAAAATGGGTGGCCCTTTTGTCAAGGCGAAGAATCCGCAGGAGATCTTGACAGACTTCTGCTTATCTTTCTTCTCCACCTCCATGGTCAAGGATTGGCAGCTAACACGATTTCAGCGTGTAAGTCTGCTTTGACAAGACCCATTCTATATGCCTTCCAGGTCGACCTAGGTAACGAGATCTTTAATAAAGTCCCGAAAGCCTGTGCTAGGCTCAGGCCTTCAGCACCTCCAAAGCCCATTTCATGGTCTTTAGACAAGTTCTTCATTTCGCTTCTCTGTTGAGCAATGAAGAGTGTGCGTTAAAGGATTTGACACAAAAAGTTATTTTCCTATTTTGCACTCGCGTCCGGGGCCAGGGTTAGTGAGATTGTAGCCTCTCGAGAGAGGCAGGTCGTGTTCAGTTCCTGGATGGGGGAGAACTGAACCTGTTTCCGGATCCTACGTTTCTCGCCAAGAATGAGTTACCCACCAACAGGTGGGGTCCCTGGAGAATCTGCCCTCTGAAAGAAGATGCATCTCTATGTCCAGTAGAATGCCTAAAGGTCTATCTTCATAGAACTTCAGACTTCAAGGGTGGTCAACTATTCAGGGGAGAAACATCAGGCTCAAATTTATCTCTGAATCAACTCAGAGCGAAAATCACATATTTTATTCGCAGAGCGGATCCTGACAATACACCCGCAGGTCACGATCCGAGGAAAGTTGCCTCATCCTTAAATTTCTTTAATTGTATGGATTTTGAACATCTCCGTTCATACACTGGCTGGAAGTCTTCCAGAGTGTTCTTTCGCCACTATGCGAAGCAAGTAGAGGAACTAAAAGAGATCTGTGGTAGCAGTGGGTCGCGGTGTTAACCCTACTGTTTAACTCTGCGAGGAACAGTGGTCTTAATTGGGACGATTAATTCCAGGGTGAGTGTGTAGTTACATACTGTACTACAAACTAAGTGAGGGCACTGTGTTGCCCATGCAGACTGTTCCATTTCCGAAGGTGAACCTAGCATAAGTGCAGACATGTGTGCCGAGCGTTTCTAACGCTAATGTCATTGATTTGTAATACAGGCTTTTATGACTTTGATACCTCGGTATCTTAAAAGTGGCATTTAATGTTTTTTCTTTCAGACAAACAAGCTCTGTTTACTATCATACTTATGCTTAAAGTTTTGGGTTATCCTCTTCTTATGTATATATATATATAATTGTGGTTAACCTGTCTATTTATTGCCTGTCAATAATCTGGTTCTTGAGAACCTTGCGTCTCCTTCACCTGTGTCAATTTATTGGTATAATTGAGCATTCATTCTATGTACCTTATCTGGGATAATTCTAATAGAATTGTTCCTTTATGCAAGCTATGTTGCATTGGTTTTCCTCCTATGCGGATATAAAACCTTTGTCCAATACAAGTATTGTGCGGAGAA
>NC_090737.1:49259050-49266550 GCF_036898095.1 Palaemon carinicauda
ATTATAGTCTAATTGTAAGTCAATGTGACGGTAAATGTATCCAGATAGTTACTGTTCTCAATGATTTGCAATGTCTACCCCACTGATAAAGAGCTCCACACTAAAGAATCACCTTCTGGCATCTGCAGCGTCTTCTGCAGCCGTTCTTGTAGCCACATCGCAAGAGTTGCATATAAGCTTCTGATGCATCTGCTAGGCCTTACCATGTTATACTCCATCCACCACCAGGCTTCTTCTTTCACACCCAATCACAAGGTGACAATTTCTCTGGAACAGGGGTCATCGCTTGTGCTCAACAGTGACCAGCTCACTAGACCGATAACTTGGTGTGTTGGATGAGTGCAGCCTGTGTAGGATGCAGATCATGCTTTTTTTGCTGAACACCTATTTCCTTACCTGATTTACACCTTCCTTTAAGCTGGTGTGATCGTACAGCAGGACTACAAATTGCTCTAGTGGTTGCAGTCACTTGCCAATGGACCATTGGTCTGGCATTGCACCTTAGACACAGAATGTTTGTAACGTCTCTATAGGTGGTCCGGATGTTTCACGGAATCTTCTTGGCCCTGTAAACCAAACAAGAGAATGTGTCTCATCCAGCAAAGACGTGGAACATTGGCAAGACAACATGCCAGTTGGGACTAAGCCCTTCCCCAATCTTACGAGTAGTGATGAGCCTGAGGCTCTTCACAGCTCCAAAAACAATCCATAGTTCAAAGATTTTTAATGTCATGTTGTACCCATGTTGTCCTACATCCTATAGGTTTAAGAGGATACAGGGTCAACCTCTTTTTCGTATGCATAATGCTAGAACCGACATGCCTTAGCAATTGGAGCAAAAAAAAAAAAAAAAAAAAAAAAAAAAACTGCTTTTTGTGGTTTTGAGACTTTAGTTTGTTTCAATGACTGCCACATTAGAAACCAGAAAGGAGAACAGTTTTTGTCTTACTGTTGGTGTGAAGAACCTCTTGTCAGTTTTCAGGTAAACTACTAGATGGTTCAACTCCTATCCTAACTCTCATCTTTTGTTGCTAGTGTCAGAATTCTAGCAATCTACCATATTCAGTTCCCATGAAATGTTTAGTCTATGTGCATTTGCAAACCAAAGGACTGATTTCATATAATTAATGTTTAGAATATATTGTCTTTTAGATTCAAACTGATAAGGCCCCTGTTTTCTTTATATCATAAAACTATACATTAGTTTGATATAAAAAAAACTATATACTGATTTATATATTATGTAAAATTAACTAATGTGTAATTATGAATTATTCAAATAGGTAATAAACCTCAAAGTTAATTTTGAAATGATTTCAGGCATCTCTCTTATTAGACACCTTGTTTTGTTTTCTCAATTTCAAAATCAGATGTTATGGAGGAAAAACTTTATAACAGACTGGTAAATGATAAATATAGTGTGAAAAGTTATTTACATACCCCTACACACACACACACACACACACACACACACACACACACGCACACACACACACACATATATATATATATATATATATATATATATCGATATATATATATATATATATATATATATATATATATATATATATATATGTGTGTGTGTGTGTGTGTGTGTATCTATCGATATATATATATATATATATATATATATATATATATATATATATATATATGTGTGTGTGTGTGTGTGTATCTATCGATATATATGTATATATATATATATATATATATGTGTGTGTGTGTGTGTGTGTGTGTACTAACCCTTGTATGCAAAATATGTGTTTTATTCTGTAAGGTTACTGACCTGTTTGGGAGTGCTGTGAGTTTCATGGGTGTTGGAGGGCCCGATCACTGAACTCTTGTTATTAGTGACATGTCCCTGGAATCATAATGTGGCAGTATTTTTCGATCACAGTGGGGAATTCCACAAAACCTAACAATTCAGCATGTTGAGAGAGCACGATTACATCTTGCTTGTGAGAGTTAGTCAGTACCATTCGAGAGGTCTGATAGACAAGGTACTCACCTGAGAGTATCGGCTGTACACAGTGTATTCACGAACCTTTTTGTAATAAAGTGAAAAAAACCCATGTTCCGATGTCTCATTATCCGTTAACATGGGATATATTGGTGTCAGGTGTACAAATACGTCTGTTTGTGTATGTGGTGAGCAAAGTCGTTCTTTAAGCCGGTAAAATAAAAGTTCAAGATGACTAGATACGCGGAAACTAACATAGCCGACACTTCTAATACAGGATATGAAAACGAAGGAGCAGTTGGTTATAGTGAGGAAGAATATAGACAAGAACTTCAAACAGAGAAATTATAAAATAAGTTAGATAACCTAGCAGACTTAATGAACAGAGTCTTGGTTTAATAGCATATCCGATGTACATAAACGAAGTTCAAACGTACACAAGTAAAATTACATATGCACAGACGAGTGAAGATAACATTTTAGTTCGTAAACGGCCAGAATTCCAGGCAAGTGTTAGGCCTTTTGATGATTTAGCAGCTAAATGAAGGGTTTCAATCGATCAAAGTGTTTTGGAGAGTTTTTGAAGTAGCCACATATGGGTGGTCTAGAAGAGAAAAGGCTACTCAAGTAATTAAATTGCGGAAAGATGCTCCAGCAATGGAGTTAATTTCTTGGCGACAACGTTTAATTGAGAAATATGCCTTACCTTGTGCGAGAAAGGGGGACATAAAAGAAAAATACAAACCCCAAAACCGGAAAGGTGAATCGATTCTTAGTTTTGCAACTTTCATTTTTCGGGACTCTGATTCGCTTGCTACCCGGAGTGCCAATCTCCCAGAAGGTGATAAAACAGCAGTTGCCCGTAAACCCTTATTTATGTGGTTATTTTTTCAATAACAATCGCTCGTTAGCAGACGTAGTGATGGCGATACAAAACATTCTAGACAGTTTACCAGAAGAAAACAAGACTGAGAATAACATCCCCGATTCCGAGAAGGTGGCAGCCATAAGAGGCACTCACAAACCCCCAAAGTAGGAGAGGGGAGAACACAGTCAGCAGGTGAGAAGAGTCTTCAGATGTTGGCAATGTTGGGGAGAGGGGCCCAGACGAGTGGAGTGCCCCTCCCAAGGATCCCCCAAATGTTACACTTGTCAGGCCCATGGTCATCTATCTCGTGATTGTCCAGCAAAATACGCCGAAGGTCGGCGGGCTATGGCACCCGCACACCTCCCCCGGCCCAACATCTGAGGAAAGAGAAGCAGAGGAAGGAGGAGATGGATCCCCTCTGCATGACATCAGAATCAGCAGCCAAGGCAGCAATGGGAGTGACAACGACAGACTTGGTAGAGCAGGCACTGGGACCTCCATCGGTACACCCAACCTTACCCCCGTAGTATTAGGGAGAGGACTAGGGAGCTGCGGCGTTGCAGGCGAGGCCGTTGGTCTGTGTCCATATATCCTAATGTGTGGCTAGGAATTTTAGCAGTTACGATTGACCTACCAGATAAATACATTCGACCGCTGATCGACACAAGAGCAAGCGTTTCACTGATTGAAAAATTATTCTCCTCAAACCCACTACAGTCAGGGGCATCCATCATCCTCAACACGCCTGGAGGGAACAAACTACGCATAAGCCATACAAGGATCGTCAAATTTAAGGTGGGATCTGTGAAGTTTACACATGATTTTTTTCTGTCTTGCCCACCTATGGAATTCCAGGAATTGAGGCTATATTACGAATTGATTTTATAAGTAGTAATCAAATATGTATTTTGGGGAAAAAGATACAATAACAGTAAGTGCAAGAGGGTTCATTTTGCCGATAGAATATCATGAGAGAGCAGGTTCTTGTGCGGGAATGGAGAAATGATTAAGTAAGGTAACAGCTGTACCTGAAAGAGGAGAAGTGTTGTCTCCCCAGACACTTACGAGCATTTCAGTGACCACGTGTTGGGCTCTTCTGGAAGGAACCAAGGTCAGTGTTAAACTCGATGACAATTGGGTGCACGTAATCTTAGAGGGATTATCAGAAATAAAAGAGAACAGAGCTTTTATAATGATTGTTAATTTGTCAAATAAAAGAGTTGTGTTAGGAAGTGATTCTGTGTGTGAATTAAAGTTATGTGAAATGTCTAAAAATGGGATCCTAGGAGCCACAGCTCCAACCAGCACAGATGATCATACTCAGAACTTGATTATGCAAGCTCGAAAACTATGTCCACCAGAATATCAACCTGTAGTTAGTGACATTGTTAATAATTATTCTGATGTAATTGCAGTTAGAGATGAGCCACCAAGGAGGATTAATAAATTTCCCTTTAGCATTGAAACTGGGAAGGCAGAGCTCACCAGGTTAAGGCCTTATAAGGTACCCATTCATTTCCATGGAGATATAGAAAGGGAAATTAGTAGCTTAAGGGAACAAGGGATAATTAAGGAGAGCGAATCACCCTGGGCTTCTCCAATTGCATCTCTTAGGAAAAAAGGATGGTGCGGTAAGATTGTGTATTGATTATAGGAAGTTGAATGCAGTTACTAAGGATAATGCATTTCCATTGCTCTCGATCAAAAAATTACTTGTGAAAGAACGTGATAGTAAATATTTTACAATTACTGATTTGAAGTCTGGATACTATTAAATACCCATTCAGGAAGACAGTAAGTGTAAAACGGTATTTATAGCTAACGATAAATTATTTCAGTTCAGTTTTCTTCCTTTCGGTGTTAAAAATGCTCCAAGTCATTTCTCTAGAGTAATGATGGCAGTTTTGTCTCCCTTAATAGGGCATAATGTTATTGTTTATTTAGACGATGTCATAATTTCAGGGAAAACAGCCGTAGAACATAATAATAACATTCATAAAGTTTTGTAAGCATTGCGACGTAATGGTATCAAAATAAATTTGTCAAAGTTCAAATTTCTTTGTGAACAGATCGAATTCTTATGTCACATAATAACCCCAGAAGGTATCCAACCCTGCCCCAGTAAAGTGGAAGTTATTAGAGATTTCTCCAGGCCACGTACCCCTAAGAAAGTAGCTGGGTTTCTTTGGCTCGCTGGGTATTACCGTAAATTCATAAGAGGTTTTGGGGAGATAGCAAGACCCTTAGATACTTTGAAGAAACAAGAAGTAATAAATTGGGGAGTGGAAGAAGAAAGGGTCTTTAACCATTTAAAGGCTGCCTTTAATAGCAATGACTCACTCGCATATCCCAGATTTGATCGCCGGTTTTTAGTGACAACAGATGCGAGTAGCTTAGCTATTGGTGACGTATTTTCTCAATGAGATGATAAAAGTAGAGAGCCATCCATTTGTTTTGCTTCCAGAGCATTAAAAGGGGCAGAAAAGAATCATAGTACATTCGATCGTGAGGGTTTGGCTATTCTTTGGGTTTTGGAGAGGCATCGGTTCTTTTTATTAGGGCAGTCGATGAGTTTTAAAGTGATCATTGCCCCTCATGTGACATATTTTGTAAAAATTACTTGTCATGTAGACAAGCAAGATGGATTGAAAGATTGTTAGTGTTTAATATAAAGGGGTTTCACCACATAGAAGGTAAAGCTAAAGAGGTAGCTGATGCCTTTCTCTAGAGGTGCAGTAATAGGAATGACAACTAGGGCACAAAAGAGGAACGAAGATCGAAACCAAAATATTGAAGACCCCCATCCAAATAGAGAACGGGATGTGAATTCACGCGAGGAGCAGAGAGAGAGAGAGAGAGAGAGAGAGAGAGAGAGAGAGAGAGAGAGACTTACACATGTTGGAGAGAGAGAAAGAGAGAGAGGGAGACTTACAGATGTTGAGAGAGAGAGAGAGAGAGAGAGAGAGAGAGAGAGAGAGAGAGAGAGAGAGAGAGAGAGAGAGAGAGAGAGAGAGAGAGAGGGTCAATATATATGGGTGGCCGAGGACAAGACCAGGGGTGTCCAGAATGAATGCCCTGATGATGATGGTGTGATTGACTTGGGAGGTTAGGACATAAAAGAAGACCGAGAGGGACAGAAAAAAAGAGGAATTGATGGAAAGATTGCTTGTGATTAAAGGGGAATCGGAGAGTTATCCATCATTCATGCATGTGCCTCATGAGAATTCTTTCATAGAGAATGATATCTTATATTGTGCTTACGAGAAGTGGGGAGGAGAATTTTGTGCAGGGGTAGTTCTTCCTCCCTCCTTAATTAATCGAGCTATTCACATTGCACATGCAAGTCCGTATGCAGGGCATTTAGGTATTGATAGAACATTAAGGAGAGCAAGTCAATCCTTTTTTTGGTTAGAAATGAAAAAATCTATACAAAAGTAATATAAAATATTGTCATGCTTTTAACAGTTTCAAAGAACATAAAAACACTGTATCGGAAGCCAGAAAGTGGCATGTGATTCCTATTAGATTTTATAGGGTGTATATGGATGTGGTAGGACCATTCCCTACTGGTTTAACACAACATAAGTATATATGTGTATTTGTGGATGCATTTAATCGATACACTCATACATACGCAATGTTGGATAAATCGGCAAATTCATTAGCCCAGTGGCTGTGATCTTTCATTACTAGGTTTGATTGCCCGAAAATTTTGATAAGTGATAAGGATTTTGAGTTTATAAATAAGTGGGTGAAATCGGTCATGGACTCGAAAATTGAACACTTTTCAGTGACCGCATAAAGGCCTTCAGCTAATGGCTTAGTGGAATCGCATAATAGGGAAGTAGTTCGAATCTCACGTTGCTTAGTGGCTGATGACCCCCTTCATTGGCACGGCATGCTTCCTACAGCTGAGTTAGCTTTGAACATTGCATATATTGTTTCGCTCACGGGCATGCCTTTCTTTTTAGTGTATGGACAGGATCCTGTGTTACCACATACGGTCCTGATTAATTATTCAACTGAGCAATACTGTGTCTATCTACTAAATCTCTTGAGGAGACCAATGAACACCACTGAAATGCTTTTGAGCAGAGCTAATGAAACTTTCAGCACAAAGTATAATTTTGCTGAGTGTAGTAAAACGTATGACATATTGCTGAGTGAACCCAAAAACAATCAGAGGTTAAATAGGTCAGGTGAAATCCGTCAGGCTGATGCTGTATTACTTATGTATTTATATGATTCCTGGTTTCTGGAGCCAGGGCGGTTCCCGAAGGGTAAGTGGCAGTGTTAGAGAATGTGTAGATGTGAATACCTTATACTTAAAGTTATAAGAGAAGGGTAGGAAGATGAATGATTTTCTCGGGAAAACGGCTAGTGGCCGGCGATTGATAGTTGCAAGTGCAAGTGTAGTAGTGTTTTTGTTTTTTTAAATGGCGAAATGGTGGTGGTGAGTTGTGTTGCGAAATTGTGCCGTAAACTCAGACAAGTAAAATCAAGGGATGAAGGAAGATATGTTCCTACCCCTGTCTCGCCCAAATAGGCCCGTATTGCCCGCAGCCAGAGGGAGGTTATTGATGAGGCTGTGTAATACTGATGTTGATGTGATTTTTTTTCCACTTCGAGTATTCTGTATTTTAGTTGCAGAGGTCATGTGAAGAAATGA
>NC_090737.1:49281109-49283609 GCF_036898095.1 Palaemon carinicauda
GAATAACAGAAACTTATGCATAGACCTCTTTAACCATAAACTTTCACAAGCTATTATAATGCTATGGATTCACTAAAAATTTAAATATGGCATTGAGAGTATTCAATGAAGAATTTTTATAATAATATCTCTCTCTCTCTCTCTCTCTCTCTCTCTCTCTCTCTCTCTCTCTCTCTCTCTCTCTCTCTCTCTCTCTCTCTCATGAAGAAGGAGTTGAAATTTGAATACCTCCCTACTTTTAAGTACAGCATCTTATTCCTTTTTCAAGAAATAGGTGGGACAATATGGTATTAAAGGAAAACGTCTAAGATTGGCAGCACTTTGCTCATAGGCTGGTGATTACGAGGCTGTCTTAATATGCAATTCCGAAGAAGCATGTTGTTTACATCCTGCTTTAAGCCTTACCAAATAATCTTGATTTAGGTCAAATGCTAAAATTGTGGGTTATCGCGAAGTAATATTCAGAAGATCAAGAAAATACTTTTGAAATTGGAAATTAACATCAAAGAGCAAGCAACATGAATTTAGATATGTACTTCTACTGCCGCCAACGAAGTTGGAAGGAGGTTATGTTTTACCCCTTGTTTGTGTGTTTGTGTGCTTGTGTGTTTGTTTGCATATGTCTTTGTTAGTGACACCTCCCTGGCCAAAATTTAAATCATAGAGTTATAAAACTGACAGGGATTAACTCATGTAAAAACATAGAAATTATTAAATTTTGGAAGCTCAAAGCCAAAGGTCAAGGTCACGGTCAAGAAAAATGTCATATTCACGTTATCAGCCATAAGTTTGGGCATCGTTGTCACAGAGACTTCAAGATTGGTTGATATATGCTAAGGTTGAAGTTCAAAGTCGAGTCCATGGTCAATGTTAAGCTAAAGATCAAACTCTGGTCACCACCCAACGGCAATGATTTTAATCGTAAAGTAATGCAACTTGCAGGGATCTTAAGCTTATGTAAAGAACTGGAAAGGATAAAATTTTGGAAGGTCAAAGGTCAAGGTCAGAACAAGCAAAACGTCCATATCACTTAATCAGCAATACGTTTGGACAACCTTGTTACAAAGACTTCAAACTTGGTTCATATTTGAGTGCATGAAAATCCACGCTAATCAAAACATGTTAAGGTCAAATGTCAAGGGCAAGGTCGAGCAAAAGGTCGAGAAATAAGCTGCCGCTGCGGAAGTATTCGCTCTACTAAGTACAAAGTGAATGAGTAAGTGATAATCTGCCAATTTTTACTTTATGAAAATTACTTTCTACTGGGATCTTCACGACCCTTGTGCAAGAGAGATGATTTTGCATATGTTAATCAAAGTATGAAAATTATTTGTTTACTTTCATTGTCTGATTGAACATTTGTGTATGGCTGTTATTAAATTGCTTCGTTAAGTAATTAACTAATGTGCTAATATTCGTAGATGTATCACAAGATTTTCTAACTTCTTGTTATTTACTGGAAAACTGGATGTTATATGCAATTGTTAATTTTCTTGAGAGATGAATCGTTGCATTATTACACTTAGAGAGAGAGAGAGAGAGAGAGAGAGAGAGAGAGAGAGAGAGAGAGAGAGAGAGACGGGGGGTGTTAATAGCAATGGATTTACTGATATATATCGATGATAAAACTGAATGATAGCTTGAAGCAAATAATCTTCATCGTGCCCACTGCAGTAAATACCATTCCGATTCGTAAATTCATTTCTCCGACGCTGTTTGATTGTGTGCCGTGGAATTTCTGCTCAGTGTTCCATTTATTTGGTTTTACTTGGTCCGTTACACCACTAATGGAGGGTTTCTCCTGAAAAAGCAATGATATTGTGGCCGATTCATATTTACCAATGCATATACTGTAGACTTATGAAGATATATTTACAGTTTTTAGACTATCAACTTTATTTTTAGAGAATAAAGTAGTAATACAATTATTGACAGTCACAGAACAGGCCATTGACAACATTCAAACAACACAAGCATATGCACATGCATGCATACTACTTCAGGGTATATACTAGGCATATATATATATATATATATATATATATATATATATATATATATATATATATATATATATATGTCATGCCTAATTTGAGGAATTGGCTAATTTGTAAACTAGGCAATCGATTTGCCTAATCTGTATATTAGGCAATGACGATGCCTAACTTGTAAACTCCTTTTAAAACAATGCCTAATTCATTAAATAGGCAGTCTTATTCGTAAATTAGGCAGCCTAGTTTATTGAATAGGCAATTTGCTTAGTTTGTGTATTAGGCAACTTTTGTTTGATTCCCGATATATATTATAGTTTTTTTTAATATAATATATATATATATATATATATATATATATATATATATATATATATATATATATATATATATATATATATAGTTTATTATACACATCAACAAAGGTATTAACCAATTATTAACCTTCGCAATCTCTGCACAATTTGTCATGAAATACATGCTGCTTACATAGACCAAAAATGGAAAAC
>NC_090737.1:49291109-49293609 GCF_036898095.1 Palaemon carinicauda
GAGAGAGAGAGAGAGAGAGAGAGAGAGCACAAATCGGTGTTTCTTCGTGTTACATAAAATTAGATTGAGCTAGAGTTCAATCGATGGTTTTGAGCAATTGCAAATTTCCCTTTCTTTCTTTCATTTAAATAGCCCCATTCAATTTATTTTACCTCCCGACCTGCTTGGCAGATTTCGACGCACCAAGGAAAAGTGCTGGTAGCATTGTTGACGACTATCTTATGATAGAGATTCCTTCGTTTTTTCCAGTTACTCTTAGTGCATTTGGTATTGGTTTTGTGTATAGTTTAAAAGTAATTAGATATTGCTTTATCTGCAATAATTTCCCTGGTCTATGTAGCCCTTTAATCATAATAATGGCCATTATTTTTATGACTAATTGTTTCATATGGATGACACAGTGTTGAGTAACAGAGACTTTGGTATCATTAGCCTACGTTTAATGTAACTCATTTCGAAGTTTTATAATTTTCAAAGAATCCACAGACATCTTTTAAAGACCCTTTTTCTTAGATAGAGGTCTTCCTCTATTTTGAGGTTTAAACAAATACCCCTAAAATATGGTTTCATACCGCGAAATTCAGACAAAATAAACAATCCATACTGTGAGATGTCCTTCAGAGTATGAGATCTAAGATAGTTGGACCGATACAACCATATTCAGTTTCACTAAACTTTCAGGCGCAGTTGATTGTTGTGCGAAGCAGGCGGACTGCTCCGGGAAATTCCAGTATATTGCAGCGTCTGAAACCGACATCTCACTTTAGGTCACGATTGATTTGGCAGAAAGGGCCATAACTCTAACCAGTAATTCAATTTCGTACTGTGTTGTGTAAGTCAAGCCTTTATTTTCGTAGTATTATCTCCTTCTTTCAAACCCCGCATAACCCAAACTATATTTACCTTAATATTGACAATCTTTCGTCGTATATGACTTGCCCATAATTTAATTATTTTGGCATATGGCGATAGTAACTTTATGCTCGGAGAAGACAGGAAGTTAATGGTGGAGATAGGTTGATTTCCATTCGAAGTATAAATCCTGAACTCTACAGAATTAGATACAGCACAAAAGGAATTCACTCTTATCTCTCTTTACAGCCGAGTGGTCAAAACAGTCTGGAGTTTATCCTTTTTTTCTATTGGTCATAGGTTCGATTCCATAGCCGGGCAAGCATATTTATTATTAAAGGAATTTCTATATTGGTCGGAGATCCAACGGCAGAGCGAATATTAAAGGGAATTTATAGCTTATTTGAAAAATTGTAAGTGATAAAATTATATACAGTATATATATATATATATATATATATATATATATATATATATATATATATATATATATGTTATTCTTAATTTCCATCTATTGTCTGTTATTCTCATTATATATTCTTCTTATGTCTATTTCTTTTTTTTACAAGTTGTTAGAATATTCTCTACATTAGTTTGCTTTTGTATCCATGTTGCCCTTTTTTCTGTCTCTTAGTGTTTTTACAATAATTATTCTTTCAATAGCTTTTTGAGTTGTAACTAGTTTATGTTCTAAGTCCTTACTGTTAGGCCCATCTCAGCAAATATCTTTCTTTTTAGAAAAGTGGCATTCTACTTTTCATAATCTCCTTTTGATTAGCAATTGCTCTCAATTCCTTACTATCCTTCTTTACATTTCGTTCTCGTGTCCTGGGGAAACCTTTATTATAATCATTATTGCATGCCAACCTACAACCCTAGTTGAAAAACCAGGATGCTATAAGCCCCAGGGTTCCAACAAGGAAAATACTCTAGTGAGGAAAGGAAATAAGGAAACTACAAGAGAAGTAAATAACAAGTAAAATAAAATATTCTAAGAACAGTAACAACATTAAGATACATTTTTCATTTATAAACTATAAACACTTGAAAAAACAAGAGGAGTGAAATAATATGGAATAGTGAGCCTGAGTGTACCCTCAAGCAAATTAACTCTACCCTAAGACAGTGAAAGACTATGGCACTATCCAAGACCAGAGAACAAGGGTTTGATTTTGGAGTGCCCTTCTCCTAGAAGAGCTGCTTGCCATAGCTAAAGAGTCCCTTCTACCCTTACCAAGAGGAAGGTTCCCACTGAACAATTAATTTACATTACAGTAGTTAACCCTTTGAGCGAGGAAGAATTGTTTGTTAATCTTAGCATTGTCAGGTGTATGAGGACTGAGGAGAATATGTAAATAATAGGCCATATTATTCAGTGTATGTGCAGGCAAAAGGAAAATGAGCCGTAACCAGAGAGAAGTACTGTCTGTCCAGTCCAAAGAACCAATAACCCTCTAGCGGTAGTAACTCAATGGGTAGTTGGTGCGCAAGGAGTTTAAATGGGTGGAGCTGGCGCAGGTAGTCAATGGTTATGGGAAAAGGTGAAGCCAACTGGCATAGCCGACACGCCCCCTATCGTTGGCAGAAAGGTCCTGGGCGAAGAGCAATCAGTCATTGCTTTTCCCTTTCCGCATTACTCCCGAGTAAT
>NC_090737.1:49301109-49331109 GCF_036898095.1 Palaemon carinicauda
CACCTGGGGCTCTGATCCCGAGGTCGTTAAGAGAATCCAGACATTAATGTATCAAAAATATATATGGCTTATTTGAATATGGAAAACACGTAAAAATGTGCAAAATTTATCATTAATTGAATGCCAAGTAACAAACTACCAATTAGCTACGATGGTGAAGATGGGTTAATTTCAATTCTAAGTACAAAACACCTGAATTCGAAAGGTATAAGTACAGAAGAATTGTTATTGACTTTTATCTTTCTTCGTGGCCAAGTGGGTTAGTCACTGTCTGTACAAGCTTGCCGACCAGGGTTCGATTCCCGGCCGGAGCCAAGCTCTTGTCTTTGTGTGATTTCGCCTGGGGCTCTGATCCCGAGGTCGTTAAGAGAATACAGACATTAACCCTGGATAGGTACGGTCCTCGGACACCCCTTTAAGGGTATACTCGGACGCGAACGACCCCGACGCCAAAAAAAATTCTTGAAAAATCAGTTTTTGCAGTAACCTCCTTTTTTCTTTTGCCAAAAAAAACTTCAATGAATGCTCAAAACAACTGTAAATATAGATACTACTCATCTGCAGAAAAACTATTTATTATAAATATTTTAAAAAATTAAGTAGAAAAAAAAAAAGACCTGACATAAAAATTCATAAAAAAAAAGTTTATACATATATACAAAAATCCTTTTAGGAATTGATTCTTGAATGTTTAGGACACATCTTGATGTATTTTGGATGAAGTCAGACCCATGGAGGTGAAGATCTGAAATGAGAAAAAAAGGGTAACTTTTTTTGGCCAAAAAAAATTGTCCAAATTTCATGAATTTTTTTGGGTACCCAAATGAAATAGGAAGTGGCTAATTTTTTTAGGGAATAAACATATGTTATCCTAAAATAGAAATATGTAAAAAAATCTTCATTATTTTGTAAATTACATTTATATCAGGGGCCATATCTAAAGGTAATTTTTTGAGTACTTGGAAATTTCGTAAAAAAATACATATATTTAATATATAATATGATATTTATGCAGGTAAAAATATACCAAAATATCACAAATTCTATAGGGAACAAGAATATATATAGATAGGGCAGCTTACGCTTCGGATATGTCCACAAAATGGCCGCCAACCACACTGACTCAGACTCCCTAATGTGCCACTTGAAATGTAGGAAGGGTATGTCAATTTAAAGGTGTTATTTACTAATCTAATTATTATTGGATATGCATAAAAATTGTATGGTGGGTTGCTGGATAATTGTCGATTATTTTACGACTATGTAATTAAAATTCTGACCCAAAAAATTTTTTTTGAAGGGAAATAAAATCGAAAAAAAAAATGTAAAACAATATTTTAGCTAAAAAAATTTGATGATATTCAATCAAAAAAAAAGTAAACAAAATTTTCCGACAAATAAACATCTAGAGGAATCATTACTCTGTGATAGTTCCTTAGTACGTAGTAATTTTGAAAGAATTGGGAAAAAACGAAAAAATGGCAATCACCGGAAAATCGAACACATACCTATATATACGCCATATCTGGCTAAAAAAAAGATAGGCATGGGTAGCCAGATCATCTAGAAACACTTTCCAACACTATAAAAATATAAGTTTTGCGACACTACTTGCCAATTCCTTACGGTAACATGACTAAGCAAAAAAATGCAAAACAAATAAAAAGGGACACTCGTGGAAAAATGGCCATTCTAATATACGGCATTTCAGAAAAAAAAAATTTCAGCCACGTGCTAGGCAAACCATCAAGGCATATTTTCCGACAAATAAACATATAAATGAAATATTACTCTGTGATAGTTCCTTAGTACGTAGTAATTTTGAAAGAAATGGGAAAAAACGAAAAAATGGCAATCACAGGAAAATCGAACACATACTTATATATACGCCATATCTGGCTAAAAAAAAAATAGGCATGGGTAGCCAGATCATCTAGAAACACTTTCCAACACTATAAAAATATAAGTTTTGCGACACTACTTGCCAATTCCTTACGGTAACATGACTAAGCAAAAAAATGCAAAACAAATAAAAAGGGGCACTCGCGGAAAAATGCCCAACATTCTAATATACGGCATCTCAGATAAAAAAAAAAGACATGCACGTGTTAGCCCAACCATCAAGGCACACTTTCTAACACATAAACATGAAAAAAAATCAATAATATACGGCAATTCCTTACTACGTAGTAAATTTTTACAAATATTGAAAAAAAAACAGAAATTGGCAACCGCAGTTAAATACCCAATATACCAATAACTACGTCGTATCTGACAAAAACAAAATCACGCATGGGTAGCCAGATCATCTAGACACACTTTCCAACATTAAAAAAGCAAAAGTTTTACGACACTTTTTCGCAATATCTTACGGAAAAATGACTTGGCAAAAAAATTAAAAAAAATTAAAAAGGGACACTCGCGGTAAAATGCCCGACATTCTAATATACGACATCTCAGATAAAAAAAAAGACATGCACGTGTTAGCCCAACCATCAAGGCACACTTTCTAACACATAAACATGAAAAAAAAATGAATAATATACGGCAATTCCTTACTACGTAGTAATTTTTACAAATATTGAAAAAAAAACAGAAATTGGTAACCGCAGTTAAATACCCAATATACCAATAACTACGTCGTATCTGACAAAAACAAAGTCATGCATGGGTAGCCAGATCATCTAGACACACTTTCCAACACTAAACAAGCAAAAGTTTTACGACACTATTTGGCAATATCTTACGGAAAAATGACTTGGCAAAAAAATGAAAAAAAATGAAAAAGGGGCACTCGCGGTAAAATGGTCCTCGTGGTGATGAACGACATTTTAACTAAAAAAAAAAACATGCACATGGTAGCCAAACAATCCACCAAGACATTCCACAACTGATAACCTATACAAGTTGCACCATTCTACGACAATTTCATAATACGTAATAACTTTGATAATTATGCAAACTACCTCAGAAGGGTAAACTCGGACGCGAACGACCCCGACGCGTCTCAGAAATCGGGGAAGGAGTACAGCTACAGCAATGCACATCTGGACACTACTAGAGCGTGTAGGGGAGACACCTCCTGCAGGTCGATCACCCACAAATTCAGTCACAGGGGTGAGTCACGTGAGAAAAACCTGTTTTTTTTTGACGCTCGGGGTCGCAAACGACCCACCGTACCTATCCAGGGTTAATGTATTAAAAATATATATGGCTTATTTGAATATGAAAAACACGTAAAAATGTGCAAAATTTATCATTAATTGAATGCCAAGTAACAAACTACCAATTAGCTACGATGGTGAAGATGGGTTAATTTCAATTCTAAGTACAAAATACCTGAATTCGACAGGTATAAGTACAGAAGAATTGTCATTGACTTTTATCTTTCTTCGTGGCCAAGTGGGTTAGTCACTGTCTGTACAAGCTTGCCGACCAGGGTTCGATTCCCGGCCGGAGCCAAGCTCTTGTCTTTGTATGATTTCGCCTGGGGCTCTGATCCCGAGGTCGTTAAGAGAATCCAGACATTAATGTATCAAAAATATATATGGCTTATTTGAATATGAAAAACACGTAAAAATGTGCAAAATTTATCATTAATTGAATGCCAAGTAACAAACTACCAATTAGCTACGATGGTGAAGATGGGTTGATTTCAATTCCAAGTACAAAATACCTGAATTCGACAAGTATAAGTACAGAAGAATTGTCATTGACTTTTATCTTTCTTCGTGGCCAAGTGGGTTAGTCACTGTCTGTACAAGCTTGCCGACCAGGGTTCGATTCCCGGCCGGAGCCAAGCTCTTGTCTTTGTGTGATTTCGCCTGGGGCTCTGATCCCGAGGTCGTTAAGAGAATCCAGACATTATTGTATCAAAAATATATATGGCTTATTTGAATATGAAAAACACGTAAAAATGTGCAAAATTTATGATTAATTGAATGCCAAGTAACAAACTACCAATTAGCTACGATGGTGAAGATGGGTTAATTTCAATTCTAAGTACAAAATACCTGAATTCGACAGGTATAAGTACAGAAGAATTGTCATTTACTTTTATCTTTCTTCGTGGCCAAGTGGGTTAGTCACTGTCTGTACAAGCTTGCCGACCAGGGTTCGATTCCCGGCCGGAGCCAAGCTCTTGTCTTTGTGTGATTTCGCCTGGGGCTCTGATCCCGAGGTCGTTAAGAGAATCCAGACATTAATGTATCAAAAATATATATGGCTTATTTGAATATGAAAAACACGTAAAAATGTGCAAAATTTATCATTAATTGAATGCCAAGTAACAAACTACCAATTAGCTACGATGGTGAAGATGGGTTAATTTCAATTCCAAGTACAAAATACCTGGATTCGACAGGTATAAGTACAGAAGAATTGTCATTGACTTTTATCTTTCTTCGTGGCCAAGTGGGTTAGTCACTGTCTGTACAAGCTTGCCGACCAGGGTTCGATTCCCGGCCGGAGCCAAGCTCTTGTGTTTGTGTGATTTCGCCTGGGGCTCTGATCCCGAGGTCGTTAAGAGAATCCAGACATTAATGTATCAAAAATATATATGGCTTATTTGAATATGAAAAACACGTAAAAATGTGCAAAATTTATCATTAATTGAATGCCAAGTAACAAACTACCAATTAGCTACGATGGTGAAGATGGGTTAATTTCAATTCTAAGTACAAAATACCTGAATTCGACAGGTATAAGTACAGAAGAATTGTCATTGACTTTTATCTTTCTTCGTGGCCAAGTGGGTTAGTCACTGTCTGTACAAGCTTGCCGACCAGGGTTCGATTCCCGGCCGGAGCCAAGCTCTTGTCTTTGTGTGATTTCGCCTGGGGCTCTGATCCCGAGGTCGTTAAGAGAATCCAGACATTAATGTATCAAAAATATATATGGCTTATTTGAATATGAAAAACATGTAAAAATGTGCAAAATTTATCGTATATATATATATATATATATATATATATATATATATATATATATATATATATATATATATATATATATATATATATATATATATATTTCAAATTATCAATATACTTTAATACATTAATGTCTGGACTCTCTTACCGACTTCGGGATCAGAGTCTCAATGCGAAATCCCTCAAAGGCAATAACATTTGACTGGTAGAGGATCGAACCCTAGTCCAGGATGCTTGTATGGCAGTGACCGTACCATTTAGTCATGAAGAAAGATAAAAGTTAATGACAATTCTTCTGTATATATGCATGTCGAATTCAGGTTATTTGAATTTTGAATTGAAATCAACCCATCTTCACCATCATAGATAATTAGTAGGTTTGTAACTTGGCATTCAATTAATTAAAAATTTTCCACATTCGACGTGTTTATTCTTTATATTTCAAATAAACCATATATTTCATCACATTACCGTCTGGATTCTCTTACCAACCTCGGGATCAGAGTCTTGAGCCGAAATCATTCACAGACAATAATATCTGAGCGGCTGGAAATTGAACCCTGGCCCAGGATGTTTGTATAACAGCGATCGTACCATTTAGCCACGAAGAAAGATAAAAGTAAATGAAAATTTTTCTTTACATATGTTGGTGTGGTACTGTTATAAACACACATTAGTGTTTTATCTCATGTCTCTTCAATATGATATAGATTTGTTGGACTTGTAGGTTACTTCTTCTGTATAAGTCTAGTTAAGTTAACTTTAAACAGTTTATTATTAGCTCCCTCGCTGGATTATGGATGGTTTGGTCGGATGACCATTCCGTATGACAAGATTAATAGAACTAACAAAATACAGGTTTTCTTCGATAAGGTTATATTAGTTATCTCAGCATTTATTACAAATATGATTACATAAGATTATTATCGGAAGCCATCTGGTTCCATGCAGAGACCAAGAGGTCAACTGTTTCTGACGGGATGCTTGTATTATGTTGACTTTACATACAAAATGTTACATATGCAATGATTTAGGTTGGTCTTACTTTCGCATCCTGTTATGACTTGACGTTCACACTCCATCTCTCCTATGATCCATTGGGTCATGGTTTATAAATGTATATATATATATATATATATATATATATATATATATATATATATATATATATATATATATATATATATATATATTACATTAGCTCGGACAGTTACCTTCAAATATTTGAATAACAAAAATTACGTTAATAATATGTTTTCTAGGAGTGTGACTGGATATATATTTTTTTTAGCTATAAAAAAGTTATTAAGGATGAATGTTCAAATAGGTATATGTTAAAAAAAAAATACATACCTAACGGATATAGTCAAAAATTAAAAAAAATGCATGGACAATACTGATCTATATATGATATATTGCTCGCAAATGATTATGTGGTACCCCCCAAAAAGAACTGAATGTACACGTGAATTGGTAACTTGTTAAAGAATAGTTGTTACCTTTGTCAAAAATACAGATTATTATAATACGGTGACTAATAAAGAATATTTGTTACCATGGTAAAGATATAATTACAGTGCACAAAAAAAAAAAAAATCCTGGTACGTACATGCACCACGGTTTCATATATATATATATATATATATATATATATATATATATATATATATATATATATATATATATATATATATATATATATATATATATATATATGGCTTATATATTTTATTAGATGCCCAAAGAATGTTTTTAACATGTTTTTAAAATGCAAATGTCCTAGAGTCTCTTCAACTACATATTACTAGCGTACTGACCGCTTTTCATACATTTCACTATTCCAGACAATTTTACTCCCCCCCAAGTCAAAGAAATGGCCAACTTCAAACGGCTCTAAATGTGAATGCTTTCCAAACACTTGGAGTGTTGTCTGGACATGGCTAAACGTTCCTCTTGAGCTCCACCTGTTTTTGCCTTAACCTACGCCAGACAAAGATGTTAACAGTGATAAAAATCATCACCGTAACGCTGATTGATGCCAGCAATATGTAGAAACAAAGATTCCCCTCTTCATAAGTCGGTGACGGGTGGTCCCTCTCGGTTAATATCATCAACCGATTAGCTACTCGTTCATTGTATGGGAGAGGTACGGATGGGATTGTAGTGGTACACGTGAAATTCGCGAAGTAGGTCCGTTCCCTGATGATAGTTTTAATTCCTTGGACCGTGTAATTCCGAACGTACCGATGAAACCATCAGCTGCTACGAAGACTCGAGAGTGGGATGTGGATCCGTCCGGGCATGATACCTTGAAGCCAGCCTTGTCGTATCGTAACCACGAGCTGTTGTTCAATCTGCAATTGAACTTATTATCGTCAAAAGGATAAAGTTTTTTCAGACAATTTTCATATGTTTGGGAGAGAGCAGCGTTTAGCACTATACCTAACTCGCATGAATCCATTGATATATGATAGAATTCAAAGGAGTCAGCTGTACATACTTTACTATTCATTGCTTCTGAACAGTGAGGTAATTATCTAAGTCTCTAATGACCGTATATGTTTCCTTGCCAGGCATCGGAAGAATCAAAGGGAACAGTAATCATGATCCTGTAATTTTCAACGCTTACTGTAATTAGTCTATAATAAAATTCTAACCTATGGGCGTCTAACAAAGAAACATAACCTATTTTCTTCCGCCCGTTCTCTAAAATTAACGTTAAGTCTTTTATTGGCAACAGATGTGGTGATAAAACACCTTTAGTTGCTAACGTAATAGCTTCCACATAATCTTTTGATTTCTCAATGAAATCTGAAATTTTAGTATGGATATGATCTATTTTTTAATTATAATACGTTAACGTTGGCAGCAAGCTTTGTACTTTCATAATCTGACTGATATTACCACAATGTTCGTTCACCAAACTCATTTTTTGATTAATTGATGTTAATTGATTCCTTAGTTCTGATAAAACTAGCTCATTTTCATGTTCTAAAAACTCAATTTTCTTATTTTGATTACTGATTTTAAGACGATTTGAAATCCCTAAGCCTAAACTTACAACAGATCCAAAGATGTTTAGGGCAGCAAAATTAAACTGGTTACGTCTTTCAAGGTTAGTGTGTCTTACTGTCCACATCAGAAGGTCACGAGCCAAAGATTCTGCCTCGTAAGTCTTATTTTGCAAGCCGTAAGAAAGCATTTCTGCTACACTTAGTGTCGGTGCAAGCAAACTTTCTGTATTAAAAGGAAAATGTCGTTTATGCATCTCATTTAATGAAGCAGCAAACCTTGAAATGTCGCTCTTTAAACTAGTGACATCATTCTCTGTGAGAAAAATACCTTGCATGTTTACTTCTATAATTATATTGCTTGCAGTTATAAAAACATCTTCTGTTCTCTCTATTATAGTGCCATATTTAAAATCTATACTTTTAGTTTTAGGGCTCTTCCCACACGAGAAAAATGTCTGAGCGAACAATATCGCTCCTAACAATAAAAACTTAATTTTGGAAACCTGCAATGAGAAAGATTTATGTAATTACTCCTGTATTAAGAAGAAAAAAATGTTAACATACAAATATCATACAAGTTTCATAGATACAAAAAAATTTCCCTCACTTCCTTTTCTCTTATTTTAATTTCTTATGTGAGCCAATGGTACAATTCTCTCATTAGTGGGTTAGGATACGTTTTGAACTCTAAATCTATTGGCCGTTAATGTTCCCAAAATGTTAAATGGGCCTTCAAACTTAGGTGTCAGTTTGTAATTGAGTCCTTTACGTACATTTACCTGTATGTATACATTATCGCCCACGGTATATGTTTTAGTTGGCTTTGCTATTTTATCATGATTCCTTTTCATTATAATTTGTGATTCTTCTAAATTCTTTCGAAGGATATCATAACGACTTTTGCTTGCATTTATAACTTCCTTTAAAGGATTTGATAAATTAGTTGTAGTCGTTAATACATGGAAAGGCGTTCTAACTGGGGTACCATACAATGCCTCGTGCGGTGACATCTTAATAGATACATGATATAAATGATTCAGAGTACTTAGTACAGCAGGTATTGCAATATCCCAGTTGGGGTCTGATCCCCCTACTGTAACTCTTAATATGTTTAAAACCTTCCTATTCGCTCTTTCCACAAGCCCATACGACTCTAGGTGATAGATCATAGTATTGATTTTCTTTATGCTAAGGAATTCACACAATGAGTTAATTAAATGATTATTAAATTCTCCACACGAGTTTGAGATTATCATGTGTGGAATTCCATGTTTACAAAGGTAACATTCGTAAAACTTCCTAGCGCATTCAATCGCAGTTTTAGTTTTAAGCGCTATCAGTTCTGTATATCAAGTCAAAGCATCTATAATTACTAAGAGGTGCTTATTTCCTCGGTCTGACTTGTAAAATCCTGTTAATAAATCTAAATGTATTCTTTCAAAGGGTTGATTGGGCACGGGATAAGCCCCTACGCTAACAGGTGTTTTTGTGTGCCCTTTGTTTTCCTGACAAGTGCGACAATTAGCTATGTGCTTTTTTTTATATCTGTAAGCATAGTATGCCAATAAAACCATGATTTGGATTCCTGTGACATTATGGAGAACCCCGGGTGTCCATCAATGGGTTTGCATGCAACCAATATAGGACAGTGGATATAAGTAAGATTGGTACCACTATCTGGTCGTTAGTCACCTGTGGTGTATTGCGGGTTTTCCTTGTCACGGATCTACACAGAATATTGTCTTTGATTATATAATACTGCTGCGTATACTTTATATATTACTTTTCCTTAGGATTTCCTTTCAAAGCATTTATGATTTTTTCTAATTTCTGATCTTTTCTTTGCTCAGTCTGTAATAATTCAGCGCTCCAGCCCAGAGCTTCCTGTTCAGATACAGTTTTAACAATAGGCATGGATGTTGATATATCTATTAATTCAGCTAATGGCTCCGTACAAGATGACACGGGGTTGCGTGATAATGCATAAGCAATGATATTTGCTTTCCCTGGTAAATACCCTATCCTCGCGCCAAAGTCTTGGATGATCAAATGCCACCTGGTTCGTTTGGGGCTGTGACTAAAGCCTTTAAAGAAGTCGGTTAGGGGCTTATTATCAGTAAGAACCTTGACGGGATAACCGTATATTATGAACTTAAAATGCACTAGTGAATTAACAATAGCTAGCCATTCCTTGTCTATTACTGCATACTTACTTTCGGAAGGTCTCAGTTTATGTGAATTAAAAGCTATCGGTAAAAACTGTTTATCATATTGCTGAAGAATTACCCCACTTAATCCTGGGTCTGAGGCATCTGTTGCAATGAAGAATTCCTTACCGAAGTCAGGAAATTTTAAGATAGGAGAACTACACAGTTCATCTTTCAAGGTATTAAACGACTGTTGATGCTGCTCAGACCATATGAAATCTACGCCCTTCTTCGTAAGATCAGTTAGGGGAGCGGCTATTATCGAATAATTGCGTATAAAACGCCTTTAATATCCACTACACCCCAAAAATTACTGTATTCCCTTAACATTAGTAGGTATCGGAAAGTTAAGGATAGCCGACACCTTATCGTGGACTACTTTAAGACCTTGGCTAGACACCTTAAAACCTAAATAGACTAATTCTGTTTTGAAGAATTCAAACTCATTAATCTTTACCCTTAAGTTATGCTGTCTTAGTCTCTGTAGTACTGGTTCCAGTTTACGTAGATGTTCTTCTAAGGTATTAGAAAAGATTACAAGGTCGTCCATATAGGCATGCAATATGTCCCCTAGCAAGTCTCCAAACACTATGTTAATCATTCTAGTAAATGTTATGGGAGCACAACATAAACCAAAAGGCATATGAAAAATTCATAATATCCCCTGGCTGTGCTGAAGGCAGTGTATTGGATACTATTTTATTCTAATGATATATGGTGAAAGCCTTTAAGTAAGTCCAAACTGGTAAAATATTTGTTCTGACCTAGCAAAGATGAAATATAGTCAGTACATGGCACTGGGAATCGATCAGAATCGTTTCCTCATTTAAGCGATGGAAATCTACGCAGATACGCCATGTTCGATCTTTTTTTGGTACAACTATTAATGGAAAATTATAAGGGCTGTTCGATTTCCTAATGACTCCTTCTTCGAGCATTTTACCTACTTCATCATTTATCTCATTCTGGAATTTCATAGGGAGTCTGTACGAGGGTACATAGATAATTTTCTCTAGTCTTTTAACCTTATTTGATGTTCAATAACATCTGTTTTTCCTAAGTATCCATCCGTAGTGGAGAAAACATCATGATATTCGGTTAAAAGTCCAAAAAAATTCTGCTGAGTTTCCTCTTCTTGAATGTCTTTATTGATTTCATTTTTAATAAATTGCAAAAGGGATTCATCCGCAACTGATTGAGCGTGATTGATTTTAGCGACGGTAAGAATACAATGTTTATAAACGTCTACATCCAAGATAAGTTGATTTTTGTGAATTACTAAAGTGATATTTAAATGATTACAGACTTCAATATTACATTGTTGTTGTGAGCCAACTGCATAAATAGCTTGTGTGACGGACAATCCGTTAGTTTTCAAAGTGTCGGAAAGGATTAATATTTCAGATCCCGGCAAAGTTTTCTTTACTCGCATGATTATATTTGAAGTTACGTTCAGCTCGATAGATTCCATGCCAGATGATATTAAGGGTGAACGTATATTATTTCTTTATTCAATAGACAAGTGATTGGTTCTTCAATGTATGTTACTGTTTTATTTGCCGTCTCTTTTTTATCCAAAACTGATTTTAAGGTATTAGAAGACTTATAGAATTTTCCTATGATATACACGCCGTGTTTGGCTGGGGCTAAAATAATGTTTTGATTACCCAAAGACGGGTATCCTACAATTACAGCTGGATACATATCAATGTTTTGTACAATGATAAAGGTATCGGCAAACATGCGCTTACCGACCTTGTACTGAATATGAGTTACTCCTATTATATTTAATTCATTATTTCCTATACCCGAGAGCCTTACTCCGGACTTCTCTATAGGGAAGTTCGAAAATAACAAGTGATGAGTCCTCAAATCTATGATATTACGTGGACTACCAGACTCAAAAAATAATGTAATGGATCGGTGTTCTAAATTTACAGCATATAATTTTGGTTGTAACTCATTTTGGCTTATTATTGCATGAATTTGTTGCAAATCTATGGGAACCTGCGCTGATTTCTTTGATTCGGCCGTGTGTTTCATAGGAAAATCCATTGCCTCACAAAGATCTGATAAAACATTAAATGGATTATTTGATACTACTGATGTAGATACGAATGACCCAACATCACTCTCATCCCCATTGGAGTTAATTATGTGGTATTTGCTTTGCCTTGCACATTCTGAAAATTAGTCTGACCTTGCGAATTCTGGCTAGATGGCCCAGGAACAGAGTTATTTGAAGCACTATTTGTTTGTTTTGGATTTTGAACTGCATTGACGTTTGACTGTTTCTTCTTATTGAACTGAGGATTTTTCTTTTCATTTCCATAGGGAATTGACTGTGGAATTGACTGTGTGTTTCTAGGATTCTGTTGTTGATTACGCGAGTAGCATCGACTATATGAATGAGTTGAACTATTATGTATCGAACAATATCGCGTTCTGCAGTCTGCGATCAAGTGACCCTGACGTTTGCAATTATAACACGTCATCCCTGCAACTTGATTATTATTAACTATGTTTACTTATTGTGGCTTAGTTTCATTTTTTGCCAAAACCTAAGTAAACAACGGATCAATATCAGTACACTTAGACATGTGTTTCTTTATCTGTTTATATACATCTAATTCTGTACTTTCGGGTGTTAACTTTTTATCAAAACACGGCACTAAAGCCTCTGCCAATATAAGTGTCATGCAAGTTAAATACATTAATCGTAAGAAATCTTTCACGGCGATGTTATCTCCTGTAACCCATGTGGAATTACCTAAAATATATTGATATTCATTAAGCCTATCGGCAATGAGAGCTGCTCGTTCTATAACATTAAGCTAAGTCATAGATGCTTGATTAAGTGTATTTCTTAATGTTAAAACTACATCTAAGGCTTCTTCACCGCCATAGATCGCACGTAGCCTAACTTTGAAATCGTCCCATGTAACTGCGTCTTGAAAAGAAACTCCCCTAAGATACGCGCTTGCATCTCCTTTAGAAAAGTCTATAAAACTTTTAGCTTCTTGCAATTGTACAAATGGGTCTGTGATATATTTGGCGTTTAAGTGAGCGTCAACTGATGAACTCCAAGACTCGACATTCTGAGGTAAGAACCTATTGACCCGACCTTGAAAAGGAAAGATAGCCGATCTAGCACTCACTAGGGTTAGTACGGGAGCGGGGTTACTAGGTCCGGGAGTGGGGATTCTCGGTCTGGGACTCACAGGAGGCGTCATGTTTACTTTAACTTTTTTTCTATCTCTTCGATTCCTTGCAATCCTATCAAAATCTCTATATGAATACAGACGTCCACTGCGTTAACGCATAAGCACTTTACAATAAAGATATGTTGCAGATTATAACAAAATCCCCCAAAATAATGATATTGAGACAGAGATATTTCCCGGGAACTTCTGAAAAAGAACGGAATTAGCACAGAGAGAAAAAAAAAATCTAGACGAAAAATCGAATTTGAATATAGATTCCTTTAATGAAGGAAAATGAAGATTTGCAAATAACTCACCCCAGCAATAATTGACGATCGACTCGTGACAACAAACACTTCACTGCATAAAACTGAATGAATAAAGAAATGTACTTAGCTTCAGTATATATGGGCGATGATTGATGACGTCATTTCCTCTCTCTCTTTCTGGTTTTAAAAGAGTTTAGCTGGTTGATAAATGTCTCGATTCGATTTCACGTCGTATTATTGTATGTTTATTTCCTGGATGTGATTCTTGAATGTTTTTTCAGTTAACGTTGATAAAGTTGAAGGACATCCCTTCGTCTTCTTAAGATGTTTTAATGATGTATGTTGATTGAAGATCCTGTTCCTCAGTTTGTATAATATTTATAGTTGATGTTTGATGCGTTCATTTCTTTGGTGAACGTAGATACTTCGTCGAAATTGTAGATTAATTACTGTTGTAACTGCTAATTATTACAGTTGAAATCTCTGGTTATTAAAGTTGAAATCTCCGGTTATTAAAGTTGAAATCGCTGGTTCTTAAAGTTATAATTTCTGGTTCTTAAAGTTGAAATCGCTACCACCAATTGTTGGTGTGGTACTTTTATAAACACACATTAGTGTTCTATCTCATGTCTCTTCAATATGATATAGATTTGTTGGACTTGTAGGTTACTTCTTCTGAATAAGTCTAGTTAAGGGTATCGGCCTGGTGTAATTTTGGCAATATTGGCTGAAATTCGCGAAAATTAGTTACTGTCATATTTCGATAAGTGGGGGTTCCCTCCGTTGCCTAGCGCAAGATGAAATAGATATGAAGCCTTTTAAATGGTTTAAAGGGCAATTTAAAGGGCCTACCTGGTAAAGGATTAAAGGGCTGGGTAGGCGTAACCTTAGCATTTTCTTTTTTCGTTCTTCCTCGAAGTATTTATTTCTTTTTATCATAATTTTTTTCGTTCGTCGTACAATATGTTTTCCCGATAGAGTCGGCATCTCCCTATGTTTATGGCAACACCGAAGCTAGTTGGCTAGGCCTATAGTTTGTGGTTGTGCTCTTGTATTTTCAAACAGTTCCATCACTTTTTCGAATTATTGAACATCAATTGTGATTTATATATACTACCAAAATGCCTTTAAGGAAGTTTAGTAAACGAAGGGATGCAAGCTCTCACAATATTAGGGCTTATAACAAAAACAAAAACATAAACAAACACCATGTGCTCAGCACGTGTGAGAATGACCTCGCGAGTCTTTCCTATAGCGAAGCTGCTTCCAGTGAATTCTATTTTTCCCTTGCTCAAATATATCAAGGTGATGATGATGGAACTGATGATTTTATTTTGAAGTTATCTGATGATGAGGAGGAGGAGAAGGAGGAAGTAGAGAAGGAACATTTTCGAAATGTAACTTCTGTTCATGATGTAACAGATGATGGTGTGTTATCGGAGGCCAAACTACAAATATCTTTATTGAGTGGTTTTGTAACTTGATAAAGTAAAGCTCCTAATGGGAAGCAGTGATGGGAAAATAGTTTTATTACCCTTGAAAGTTTTGAAAGACGCTTTTAGTTCGACATATTGTGGGCAGTGTGAAAGCAACATAACATTCGAAGTTGATAAAAACAGTTTTGATGTTGACTTGAAACTAAAGTGTCTGTGTGAAGAACCGTCTGTTTTCAAACATACAAACGAGAAAGAAAATGAAAATGTGAAAACAGATACTATTGGTGAAACAACAGCTTCTTTTATGTATCAAAATATGATAAATGAGGGAGGCTTAGCAGCCTTGAGTAACACTCGAATTGCCTTAGGTGCTAGACCTATGGCAAACAGCACTTACCAAAGGTATAGAAAATATATAAGGAGAAGACCAGGAAAAGAATGTCTGCAATGTATTCAAGAACGGCAAAGAAACAAAGAACATCTAAAGGAGGATATGAAGGTGGAACTCATTGTTCCCCAAAAACCCTGGCAACAAAGAGTAGGGTGGCGCTCTATGATACCTCCCCCCCCACATAAAATATGATTTTAACTATTTTGCTTAAGTGAAAAGTGGTTTTTTTTTTAGAGGGGATAATATCTGTTATAAAAGAGAGGGTACCAGGTGCCCTATAGGGGTTTTCCAAGAGACACTATATGGTTTTAAAAGCAAAAAAAGGTAAGCAAAACTTTAGAACCGTTTTTCTCAAAACATACATTTTTCTACTTTCAAACTTAAATAACTCTGTTATATAATCTAAAAAGCAATTTAATTATAGATTGTGAGAAAACTCATCACCAAGGCTATCTTTCATCTTTTCTCTCTTAATTTTTTTCTACGAACATTGGAATACATAATTTTATGGTATTTTTTTATTGCATTTCTAAAAATTGTTTAAGAATAGCATAAATTATATATTAGACTTTCTATCATATCATTTTATTTGGTAGGAATTGAACTTTCTGCTGGTATCTTTTTTTTTTTTTTTAAATTGAGTGATAAACAAGAAAGGAGATCTGATTTAAAAAACATGAAAAAAAACATTATTTTCAAGAGAAAAATCTTCGTAAAAAAAAAAGTTTTCACTCAATTGACCTGAAATTTTATGTGAATCTTCCTTATAATTAGAGGTAATAACTGTGCAAGTTTCAACACCGCCACTCAAAAGGAACCCTCCCCCCGCCGATACCCTTAAGTTACTTTAAACAGTTTATTATTAGCTCCATCACTGGAGTATGGATGGTTTGGTCGGATGACCATTCCATATGACAAGATTAATAGAACTAACAAAATACAAGTTTTCTTCGATAACATTATATTAGTTATCTCAGCATTTATTACAAATATGATTACACAAGTTTATTATCGGAAACCATCTGGGTCCGTGCAGAGAACAAGAGATCAAATGTTTCTCACGGGATGCTTGTATTATGTTGACTTTACATACAAAATGTTACCTATGCAATGATTTAGCTTGGTCTTACTTTTGCATCCTGTTATGACTTGACGTTCACACTCCATCTCTCCTATGATCCATTGGGTCATGGTTTATAAATGTATATATATATTACACATACACCTGTCAAATTCAGGTTTTTTGTACTTAGAATGGAAATCAACTTATCTTCACCATCATTGCTAATTGGTATGACAGTTTCCTATATAAACTCTAAATTATTTAAGAAAACAATAGGAAGAGAAATATAAAAGTGTGCCTGAGTGTACACTCAAATATGAGAACTCTAACCCAAGGAAATGGAAGACCACGGTACAGAGGCTATGGTACTACCCAAGATTTTAGAGTGTCCTCTTAGAAGAGGTGCTTACCATAACTAAAGAGTCTCCTCTACTCGTACTAAGAGGAAAGTTGCCACTAAACAATTACAGTGCAGTATTTCACCCCTTAGGTGAAGAAGAATTGTTTGGTAATCTAAGTGTTGTCAGGTATATGAGGACAGAGAAGAATATGTAAAGAATAGGGCAGACTATTCGGTGTATGTGTAGGCAAAGGGAAAGGTAACCGAAAAAAGAGAGAAAGATCAAATATAGTACTTTCTGGCCAGTCAAAGGAGCCCATAACTCTCTACCAGTAGTATCTCAACGGATGGCTGGTGCTCTGAGTGGATTTCAAGTCTAAGGCCAGATTCCTGAATCTACTATCCAAAGGGCTCCAACAGGGAAAGTAGCCCATTATGGTAAGGAAATAAGGGAATAGCAAATAAAAAATAAATTTGAAGTAAATAATAAAACATAAAACATATCTGAATGTCAGTAGCAAAGGGAAGATGGTATGTCATATATAAAGTAAAAAAAAAAGAAGACTTTAATTCAATCTGTTCAAAAGAAAAGCCTTTAAAAAAAGTCTGAACTTCTGAAGTTTCATCGATTCAACGGCTGTATTAGGAATATCATACCAAAATCCTTCCACGACTGATATAACTTCTACAATACCGTGTATTATTGCCCCTCATGAAGGAAAAGGCATGGAAGTTTACATTATGATACTCATGGAAGATCTAAATGTAATGAAAGGTCTGAGTTAGGAACACCTTGTGTAACATGCCAAGCAAATAACGATGTTGGTAGAAATTAATATCCAAGCCAAAAATAAGGTATTTAAAAGGCTCAAGTTTCTATTCGTCAAATTAAGATAAGAGTCAGCAGCTGGATCAGACCGGATATATTACTCTAAGCAAGGTAGATTGAAAAAAAAAAAAGATAACGTTTCCTCAGAGTAGAATCTAAAGACTCTCTCAATAAGACATTTTTTTGCAATTGAAGAAAAAAAAGGACCGAATGTGCTTCTCTGAAGTAAATACTTACAATCATACTTCTAGTTTTATTAAGTTCCAACTTCATACCTCATAATTTGCATCATACACCAGTTTTAGCAAGATCTTTATTATAACTTTCGGCAACCATTGGTCTTCTTTCTGGAAACATAACTTATATAAAGAGAGTAGCATCATCTGCGTAAGCAACGAGCATATTTTTCCCTAGAACAAACCACATATCATGGGTAAAATCTAATATGAAAAAGTAATGGGCTGAGAGTAATACCTATATTCCTATATTCACTTTAGAGCACATCAACATCTATTCTCTGTAATATATTATTTAAAAATTCATTCAAAATAATGTTTAACCAACAATACAAATCGTTCCTTTCTGCATGCAAGATCTCATAGAAATTAAATCGATGCCACAACAACCATGAAATAAATTATTTTAATTTTTCCAATTATGTTAAAGATAAGGAGAACAAAACCAGAAATAACATATTAAATAAAAAATTAACTTCAATGATAACCAGACTCCAATATATGTCTATCAAAATCATTTCCAATCAAGGACTATTGTGGAAAGTAGTTTCTATACTCAGAACCGATTTGTAATCTTTTGGTGAAGAACATCAGTGAGGACATTAGCATAAGGCAGCTGGTAACCATTCCATGATATTTATTCAAGAAAGAATAAGTCAAGTTTCTCCTATAACCAGGACCTCGATTGATGTTTGTTTAGGCAAGAATATATATTTCGAATTAAGATAAAACCTCTGAAAAGAATTCTTATGAAGAAATTTCTATCTAATAATAAGAAAATATACTCGTACGTTTCTAATTTAAATCATCAAGATAAATTCGTTTTAATGCAGATCTTGAAAATGCTGAAGCTCAAGTTCCTGTGGTTTGCTGAGAGAGAGAGAAGAGAGAGAGAGAGAGAGAGAGAGAGAGAGAGAGAGAGAGAGAGAGAGAGAGAGAGAGAGAGAGAGAGAGAGAGAGAGAGAGAGAGAGAGAGAGAGCCTTGCCTTACCTTATTGCCTTATTCTATGTTTGGGTTCCACCAGGTCCCTCAGTGTGAGGCACCTCGTATATCCACCAAAGAGTTGCTAATGCATCTTATGGTGTATTTTGCATCTTCAAGTCTTGGATGGTCTAGGATGCATCTTAGGTATTTAAGAGCTTATTCTTAACCACATCTACGCTCACTCCTGATATGTTTCTTAAATGAGCTGGAAGTGCATTAAATAGTCGCTGCATTATCGATGCTGGTGCGTAGTGGATTAATGTCCTGTATGCCTTCCTTAGTTTTTCTGTTATTGTTTTGGGCACTATCAATCTACCTCAGCTTGTTCTTTCTGATATTTATAGCTCCATGATATTTTCAGTAGTTCATTCGATCTGCTTCCATACTTGTATTATCTTGTAGCGTTTTCTTCTCCTTTCTAGACTGTACAATTTTAAAAATTGCATTCTTTCCCAGTAGCCAAGGTACATAACTTCTTCTATTCTAGCATTGAAAAACCTTTGTACCCTCTCTATTTGTGCAATATCCTTTTGGTAGTGTGGGTACCATATCAAATTACAGTACTGAAGTGTACTACGTGCATAAGTTTTGTAAAGCATGATCATGTGTTCAGCTTTTCTTGTTTTAACCCTGGATAGGTACGGTGGGTCGTTCGCGACCCCGAGCGTCAAAAAAAAACAGGTTTTTCTCACGTGACTCACCCCCGTGACTGAATTTGTGGGTGATCGACCTGCAGGAGGTGTCTCCCCTACACGCTCTAGTAGTGTCCAGATGTGCATTGCTGTAGCTGTACTCCTTCCCCGATTTCTGAGACGCGTCGGGGTCGAGCGCGACCGAGTTTACCCTTCTAAGGTAGTTTGCATAATTATCAAAGTTATTACGTATTATGAAATTGTCGTAGAATGGTGCAACTTGTATAGGTTATCAGTTGTGGAAAGTCTTGGTGGATTGTTTGGCTACCATGTGCATGATTTTTTTTTTAGTTAAAATGTCGTTCATCACCACGAGGACCATTTTACCGCGAGTGCCCCTTTTTCATTTTTTTTTCATTTTTTTGCCAAGTCATTTTTCCGTATGATATTGCCAAATAGTGTCGTAAAACTTTTGCTTGTTTAGTGTTGGAAAGTGTGTCTAGATGATCTGGCTACCCATGCATGACTTTGTTTTTGTCAGATACGACGTAGTTATTGGTATATTGGGTATTTAACTGCGGTTACCAATTTCTGTTTTTTTTCAATATTTGTAAAAATTACTACGTAGTAAGGAATTGCCGTATATTATTCATTTTTTTTTTCATGTTTATGTGTTAGAAAGTGTGCCTTGATGGTTGGGCTAACACGTGCATGTCTTTTTTTTTATCTGAGATGCCGTATATTAGAATGTCGGGCATTTTACCGCGAGTGCCCCTTTTTCATTGTTTTTCATTTTTTTGCCAAGTCATTTTTCCGTAAGATATTGTCAAATAGTGTCGTAAAACTTTTGCTTTTTTAGTGTTGGAAAGTGTGTCTAGATGATCTGGCTACCCATGCATGATTTTGTTTTTGTCAGATACGACGTAGTTATTGGTATATTGGGTATTTAACTGCAGTTGCCAATTTCTGTTTTTTTTTCAATATTTGTAAAAATTTACTACGTAGTAAGGAATTGCCGTATATTATTGATTTTTTTTTTCACGTTTATGTGTTAGAAAGTGTGCCTTGATGGTTGGGCTAACACATGCATGTCTTTTTTTTTATCTGAGATGCCGTATATTAGAATGTTGGGCATTTTTCCGCGAGTGCCCCTTTTTATTTGTTTTGCTTTTTTTTTGCTTAGTCATGTTACCGTAAGGAATTGGCAAGTAGTGTCGCAAAACTTATATTTTTATAGTGTTGGGAAGTGTTTCTAGATGATCTGGCTACCCATGCCTATTTTTTTTTTACCCAGATATGGCGTATATATAAGTATGTGTTCGATTTTCCTGTGATAACCATTTTTTCGTTTTTTCCCATTTCTTTCAAAATTACTACGTACTAAGGAACTATCACAGAGTAATGATTCATTTATATGTTTATTTGTCGGAAAATGTGCCTTGATGGTTTGCCTAGCACGTGGCTGAAATTTTTTTTTTTCTGAAATGTCGTATATTAGAATGGCCATTTTTCCACGAGTGCCCCTTTTTATTTGTTTTGCATTTTTTTTTGCTTAGTCATGTTACCGTAAGGAATTGGCAAGTAGTGTCGCAAAACTTATAATTTTATAGTGTTGGAAAGTGTTTCTAGATGATCTGGCTACCCATGCCTATCTTTTTTTTTTTTAGCCAGATATGGCGTATATATAGGTATGTGTTCGATTTTCCTGTGATTGCCATTTTTTCGTTTTTTCCCATTTCTTTCAAAATTACCACGTACTAAGGAACTATCACAGAGTAATGATTCATTTATATGTTTATTTGTCGGAAAATGTGCCTTGATGGTTTGCCTAGCACATGGCTGAATTTTTTTTTTCTGAAATGCCGTATATTAGAATGTTAGCCATTTTTCCGCGAGTGCCCCTTTTTATTTGTTTTGCATTTTTTTGCTTAGTCATGTTACCGTAAGGAATTGGCAAGTAGTGTCGCAAAACTTATATTTTTATAGTGTTGGAAAGTGTTTCTAGATGATCTGGCTACCCATGCCTATCTTTTTTTTTAGCCAGATATGGCGTATGTATAGGTATGTGTTTGATTTTCCGATGATTGCCATTTTTTCGTTTTTTCCCAATTCTTTCAAAATTACTACGTACTAAGGAACTATCACAGAGTAATGATTCCTCTAGATGTTTATTTGTCGGAAAATTTTGTTTACTTCTTTTTTGATTGAATATCATCAAATTTTTTTAGCTAAAATATTATATTGTTTTACATTTTTTTTTTTCGATTTTATTTCCCTTCAAAAAAATTTTTTGGGGTCAGAATTTTAATTTTATAGTCGTAAAATAATCGACAATTATCCAGCAACCCACCATACAATTTTTATGCATATCCAATAATAATTAGATTAGTAAAGAACACCTGGAAATTGACATACCCTTCCTACATTTCAAGTGGCAGATTAGGGAGTCTGAGTCAGTGTGGTTGGCGGCCATTTTGTGGACATATCCGAAGCGTAAGCTGCCATATCTATATATATTCTTGTTCCCTATAGAATTTGTGATATTTTGGTATATTTTTACCTGCATAAATATCATATTATATATTAAATATGTGTATTTTTTTACGAAATTTCTAAGTACTCAAAACATTACCTTTAGATATGGCCCCTGATATAAATGTAATTTACAAAATAATGAAGATTTTTTTACATATTTCTATTTTAGGATAACATATGTTTATTCCCTAAAAAAATTAGCCACTTCCTATTTCATTTGGGTACCCAAAAAAATTCATGAAATTTGGACAAATTTTTTTGGCCAAAAAAAGTTACCCTTTTTTTCTCATTTCAGATCTTCACCTCCATGGGTCTGACTTCATCCAAAATACATCAAGATGTGTCCTAAACATTCAAGAATCAATTCCTAAAAGGATTTGTGTATATATGTATAAACTTTTTTTTATGAATTTTTATGTCAGGTCTTTTTTTTTTCTACTTAATTTTTCAAAATATTTATAATAAATAGTTTTTCTGCAGATGAGTAGTATTTATCTTTACAGTTGTTTTAAGCATTCATTGAAGTTTTTTTGGCAAAAGAAAAAAGGAGGTTACTGCAAAAACTGATTTTTCAAGAATTTTTTTTGTCGTCGGGGTCGTTCGCGTCCGAGTATACCCTTAAAGGGGTGTCCGAGGAGCGTACCTATCCAGGGTTAAAGTGTCTGAATAGCATTCCCATTTTTGCTTTATATTTTGCCAACAGTATTGTTATTTGGTCGTTGCATAATATATTCCTGTTTCACATTACACCAAGGTCTTTAATAACTTCCTTGTTTTTTATTGTGTCGTTATTAGGTCCCCTGTATGCATATACCATTCCTTCTCTGTTTCCATAATTAATTGATTCGAATTTATTGGAAATAAATAACATCGTATTTATCTCCGCCCATTCATATATTTTGTTAAGACCTCTTAGTAATGAGTTCCTATCTTCATCACAAGTAATTTCTCTACTTATTCTTGTGTCATCGGTGAAATTTCTCAATACTGTCTTTAACATTACAGTCTATGTCTGAGATCATAATAACAAACAGCAGTGCAGCTAGTATCATACCCTGTGGCAGGCCAGATATTACCTGAGCTTTATCTGATTTCTTGTCATTTGCAACCTCTATCTGTTTTCTGTTTTGCAGAAATTCTTTTATCCATTTTCTTATCTTTCCCAAAATATTATGTATTCTCATTTTTCCCCTAATATATTATGGTCTACCTTGTCAAAGGCTTTTGCAAAATCTAGATAGTTCACATCTGTGACTTTTTCATTATCATATTTTTGTATGTTTTCATAGTGTACTATCAGTTGGGTTTGTGTGCTTTTTCCGGGCACAAACCCGTGTTGACCTATATTAAATAAATGATTTCTAACCAAATGATTCATTATTTTCTTTTTATTACCCTTTCATACACTTTCATAATATTTGATATTAGACTAACAGGTCTATAATTGCTTGCCTCTAGTCTTGATCCACTTTAGAAAATAGGGGTTATATATTTTAATTTATTGTAACGGGCTGAAGGAAGGTTGTGACTCAAAGACTGGATGAAAGCAACTGAGTAAGTCTATTATAAAACAATATCCTTTATATACAAAAGCTCAAGGCAACAAGAAATTTCATGTTCAAAATTGACACCGTTACCGGTGAAAAATCACATGTTTATTCAGGTTCTTTTTAGTATGAGGGGAGAAGGAAGATACAAGCATAATATATACAAAAAGTGAACTATTTACGTTCGTGTGACACACGGTTGGTACATGGCTCTCCCCCTAAAAATGACATAATATACATGTTAAATAGGGCGGCCTGATCTAGAGAGGCGAACTGTAGGCGTGTCATCTGGCAGGAGATAAGCAGGTTTTAGACAATCAATGGAGGCCCAGTCTTCTTTGCCACGAATGTTTAGTAGGAATGCTTTCAGACTGCGTTGGATCAGAAGGAAATGGCCCGTGTAAGGGGGCATTAGCGGTGGCTTGCTAGTGTCGTTGTGCAGGAAGACGTGCGTTGCAGAGTGCAAGTCTGTCGGTATGTGATGCATCGTTGGGGGTTTGTATGTCTGGCGGCATAGAGTAAATTTTCCCACGACGTGACGTATACGCTGAAGATCATCGGAGGAGGTTGTAGAAGGAAACAAATCGGCAGGGACGACCAACGGGTCGCCATACACAATTGTAGCTGCTAAGACGTCGAGGGTGTCTTTAGGAGTGATCCTTAGTCCCAGGAGGACCCAGGGAAGCTGAGTAAACCAGTTGGAATCCTTGCAGCGGGACATCAAAGCTGCTTTGAGGGTGCGATGAAAACGTTCAACCATTCTATTGGCAGCGGGGTTTTAGGCCGTTTTCTGATGTAGGGTTATGCTCAGGAGATTCGCTAATGATGTCCACAATTGAGAGGTGAAAGTGGTACCCCTGTCAGAAGTAATATGCTCTGGGATACCAAATCTTACAATCTATCCTGAGAGTAAGGCAGATGTACACGAGGCGGACGTTGCAGATTCCATGGGAACGGCTTCAGGCCAACAAATGGAGCGGTCGATGACGGTAAACAGGTAACGATGTCCTTGTGATGTGGGTAGGGGGCCTACAACGTCGACGTGAATGTGTGCGAAACGACGTTGAGGTTAAGGAAAGGTGCCCACTCCTGAATCCGTGTGTCGATGTACTTTGGAAGTTTGGCAAGAAGTACAGGCGTGGACCCAATCCTTAGCATCCTTAGAAATGCCGTGCCAAATGAACTTCGTCTTCAGCAGCTGTGCGGTAGAACGGCACGAGGGATGTGAAAGGCTGTGAATGAAATCAAACACCTGCCGGCGCATGTGAGCAGGAATCCAAGGTCACGGTCTACCAGTACTGACGTCATAGAGGAGGGTGGTGTTGGAGTCTTCGAGGGGTAAGTCTTCCCAACGGAGGGATGTGCAGGATGTCTTACATGCTTGATACTCTGGATCCTGTCATTGGGCTTCAGCCAGGGTGTTGTAATCCAATCCCAGTAGAACGGCAGCCAACGTGTTTCTTGACAGAGCATCGGCAACTGGATTAATTTTCCCAGAGACGTATTGAAGGGTGCAATTGTATTCAGCCACGGGGGAGAGATGTCGGATTTGACGGGCGGACCAGCCGTCAGACTGTCGAGTGAAGGCGTGCACCAGAGGCATGTGGTCTGTGCGAATGACGAAGGGCGTACCTTCTAAGAAATGGCGAAAGTGACTGACAGCCAAGTGCACCACCAGCAATTCGCGATCGAAGGTAAAATAACCCGATTCTGCCTTGGACAGTTTTATGCTGAAGAAGGCAAATGGGCGGGGTGAGCGGTTGACCACCTGCTCGAGTACTGCACCAATAGCGATGTCTCTGGTATTGGTGGAGAGAAGGAGAGGGGCATGTGGGATAGGAAAAGTGAGAGCTGCAGTGGTTGATAGGGCCTTCTTTGCATTGCATAGAGGGGAGCAAGAGTGGCGGCAATGGCTGGCAGAAAACGGTGATAATAGTTGATCATGCCCAAGAATTTCTGCAGAGCTTTGACGGTCGAGGACGCGGGGAAGTCCTGAACGGCTGCTACCTTCTCAGGGAGGGGTTGGACTCCTTCAGGAGTGATGCGGTGCCTTAAGAAAGACACTTCGTTGGCGCCAAAGGTACATTTGTCGTACCGGACTACAAGGCCGATGTGCAGCTGATGGAGGTGTTCCTCTTTTGAAGAAGAGAACACAAGTATGTCGTCCAAATAACATACACAGAAAGGGAGGTCCCCTAAGATGCCATCCATGAGACGTTGAAACATGGCCCCGGCATTACGAAGGCCAAAACAGTAGTAACTGAAGGTGTATGTACCAAACGGAGTGGTGATGGCGGTCTTGGAGATGTCTTCTGGGTTCATAAGCACCTGATAATATCCTTCCAGGAGGCCGAGCATAGAGAAAACCTTCGCTTTGTGCAAGTAGGAGGTCACGTCGGCGATGTTTTGGAGGGGATAGCGATCCGGTTCAGTTTGCATGTTCAGGCGCCTGTAATTCCCAGACAGACGGAGGGAGCCGTCTTTTTCCAGAGCGATGTGGAAGGGTGATTACCATGGGCTGGAGGCCTTTTGGCAAAGGCCCTTTTCCTCCATTTCGGCGAACGTCTCTTTGGCGGCTGCCAATCGTTCTGGTGCTAGACGTCTGATTTTTGCGAAAACTGGGGGTCCTGTCGTCTTGATATGGTGATAAATACCGTGCTTGACAGGGGCCGTGGGCGCTTGGTGAGGTTCTGGACAGAAAACTTCCGGGTACGACGTGAGGAGTTGGGCGTAGACCTCCGTGGGTGCACTGTTTGTGGAGAGCGAGATTGGAGGGGGCGGGTTAAAGAGGTGTCGACAAGTACGAGTGTGCGCTGACCATTTGTCGGTGGGCGACATCGATCAGAAGGTGGAAATGAGATGTGAAATCCACTCCGAGGACTGGCAATGTTACGTCAGCAACGAGAAACTTCCATTTGAATTTACCGTTTCCGAACGATAATGTATGGTTCTCGTAACAGTAGGTGGGTATCGCAGATCAGTTGGCAGCTACCAAGCGGACGTCGGCAGGCGTAGACAGACTACGTCGTGTCCTGAAGAGTTCCCTTTACAAAAGAGAACGACAAGCACCCGTGTCTATCAAAAATTGCACACCCGTTCCTGCATTATGAAAAAAGAAAAGACTAGAAACACGGGAGGCCACCGCCACGAGCGATGGCCTACTTACACGTTTTTTGGCCACTGACAATCCTTGGCTCATTTCTTCACAGTTGCCCCGAATCTGAAGTGGTAGTAGCAAAACTGCGGCGGATAGGGGGTAGTAAGTGGTGGTAGAAGTCGTTGGTTGGGGTGCGAGCGAGTGGTGGGTGGTGGGTGGCTTTGTCGCCACTTCGGGACATCTCGGTGTAGGCATGTATGTCCTACGGCATTCACGTCAGCTTCAGTTGACGTTGAATAGGCGTCCTCTACGTCAGGGGTGGATGCATAGATGGAGGTCTTGAATTGGCTGTCCATAAGGGTGTCGGCTTTGGTCATCAAGTCCTTTATGGGTAAACTATTGACATCGGGTATGGCAGCGCGTACAGGTTCGGGTAAACGGCGTATCCAAAGGGCACGAAGTAGGTTCACCTCACGAGCAGAGCCGTCTACGGCGGGTTGCAGGCGAGCGATACTGGTCATTTCCTTGAGGGCGATCGAAGCCCTTTAGTCTCCCAATGGTTGTTGAGAGAGCTGAAAAAGCATTGCTAATCGGGCGGCTGGTGACGGCGAGTTCTGCTGCAGAAGGTATGTTTTGAGGGCATCATACGCTATTGGGGTGTCTCCTTGTTCACAAAGCCAGTCGGATATTTCCGGGAAGGTGTCCCTGGGTATCACGCGAGAACATAATTTGCTTTGGTGGTTGAGCGAGTCACGCCCATGATACGAAACTGCTCTTTTGCGAGCTAAAACCAAGCAAACGCCTCTCTGCTGGCAAATGATGAAAGTTTCAATGGGGCAGCCATGGCGCCAACTTCCGTAAAATCCACCATAGTATCAACGATGGAGGGGCGAGGGGTGGATGGAAGGCGGGAGGAGTGAGTTGACTTCCGGGGTCACCGATGTAACGGGCCGAGAGAAGGTTGTGACTCAAAGACATGATGAAAGCAACTGACTGTGTCTATTATAAAACTCTCCTTTATTTACAAAAGCTTAAGGCAACAAGAAATTTCATGTACAAAATTGACACCGTTAACGGTGAAAAATACAGACATGTTTATTCTGGCTCTTTTGAGTGCGAGGGAAGAGTGAAGATACAAGCATAATATATAAACAAAATAAACTATGTAGGACTGTGTGAAACTCGGTTGGTATATTATGTTTAACATATATCTCCTCATATCTATGCTTTGTCTTAGCAGTATTGCAAGCGGCTTCGCGATACTGTGTGCAGTTTTTTTAACAAAATCGCTGGAACTCCTTCTGGCCCGGCCGCTGATCCATTTTTAACTTCGCTTATAGCCTGCACAATATCTGCCTTATTAATATCTATATCCATTAGATATTCAATATTTTCTTCTCTCATTTCTGTTTTATTATTCTTATTCGTAATTCTTAGCGTGAATTCACTCTTATATTTTTCTGCTAATATGTTCCATATTTCCTTTCTTTTATTCGTTAACCGTCCTTCAAATCTTAGAGGGCTTATTTCTAATCTCCCTTTATTCATCTTTTTTGCATATGAGTAAAGTACTTTGGGTTTTTTTTGGATACTTTGAAGTGTCGTATTTTCTAAGTTTTTTTCTTCCTTTTCTTTCGATTATATAATCTTTTGTTCTGCTTTTTCTATCTTACTTTCTATATCCATCATTTTCCATACATTTTTTCTCTTTTGCAAGATTTTTCTTCCACTTTCTAATTTTCTGAAATAAGATCCTTCTTTCTCTTGGTCTGCATGTCCGATGTTTATGTTTTTTTTCGGTACATATTTTTCAACAATTTTCTCCAGTATTTTGTTCAGTATATCCGTATTTACCTGTATATTATTACTTACGAATCAATTTTTCCAATCTTTGTTCAATTCTTCATTTATTTCTGACCTTTTTATAATTTTACTATAAAAATTATATTTTCCATATCCTCCTCATCATTTTGTGCTTTGTTTACCACTGCATTCACTTGCTTTGGAATGGACTATTAATTCTATGACATTGTGGTCTGAAATTCCTGTGTTATACACTATTATTTCTTTAACATAATTCACCTCATTCACAAATACTAAATCTAGGACATTGTCCTTTCTTGTTGGAATGTGGTTTATTTGTTGCATATTATGTTCTAATAGCATATCTTGAAGCTTTTTAAATTACCTCTTATCTTCTGCACTACTATTAATCTTTTTTATATGTATATATACAACCACTTTCTTCTATCCGTGCTTTCCAATCCACGAAAGGAAAGTTGAATTCTCCATGTGGGAGTATATTCCAGTCTTTATAGTGTCTACATATATCATCTATTTTTTTTTCTATTATTATGTCAAACTCCTTAGTATTTGGGGGTCTATAAACTACAACATTCACTAATTTTTCATATTAAAATTCTACCGCAATCAATTCACAGTCCGGGTTACTGTATTTTTCATATACTTGATTTGTCTCTTCTATATATTGCAGTTCCCCCTTAATTCCTATTTGTTATGTCTGATCTATATGTTTGGAAACCCTTTATCTGGTCATCACTGCCAGTCTCTTGTGGATACCATGTTTCACTTATATTTGATATATCTATTTTTTCAATTTGGGTTAGTTCTTCTAAGAACTCTTTTTTCCTTTTAGAGTTACTCGTGACTAAACCCTGTTATTATCTAATATAGGTGATGATATGGATTCTCCCATGCTTTCTTCCTGTTCTGATATGATGTTCTTTTCTTCATTTCCAGGAATTCTGTCATTTAAAAATGCAACTTTTCTATTATACTGTATTTGCTCTTTTGCCTTCATATTTATTTTTGTGTGTATTCCTGTAACTATCCCAATATCTGCACAAACCCCTGGCATTATAGATGCATTCTTTGAAGTTGGGCTCTAATTGTGCATATTTGGGTTTAAAGGCATCATATCCTTTGGCCTTTTGTGCATAGCGTGGTATATACTCGGCTTTTTTTTTTGTTTCTTTTTTTCTGTTTCATTTTTGCTTTCATTTGTCTTGTCTGTTTGCTTTTGAAATTTCTGACTTTTAATCATTGTTGCAGGATGCATATTTCGACAATTTTTTTTGAATTTGCATACTTTTCCTTCTTTCAGGTTTTTGCATATTTTTCTATGCAGATCTCTGCATTTGTCTCCATATCCATCTAAATATGCACATTTACCATATATTTCATAATTATGGCATATCTTTGGATGCTTGTAGTAGCATCCTTCGCCAAATCTGCAATGCCCTCTTTTCAGTATATTGCAGACTA
>NC_090737.1:49338609-49351109 GCF_036898095.1 Palaemon carinicauda
GTCTTTGTGTGATTTCGCCTGGGGCTCTGATCCCGAGGTGGTTAAGAGAATCCAGACATTAATGTATAAAAAATATATATGGCTTATTTGAATATGAAAAACACGTCTAAATGTGCAAAATTTATCATTAATTGAATGCCAAGTAACAAACTACCAATTAGCTACGATGGTGAAGTTGGGTTGATTTCAATTCTAAGTACAAAACACCTGAATTCGACAGGAATAAGTACAGAAGAATTGTCATTGACTTTTATCTTTCTTCGTGGCCAAGTGGTTTAGTCACTGTCTATACAAGCTTGCCGACCAGGGTTCGATTCCCGGCCGGTCACAAGCTCTTGTCTTTGTGTGATGTCGCCTGGGGCTCTGATCCCGAGGTGGTTAAGAGAATCCAGACATTAATGTATAAAAAATATATATGGCTTATTTGAATATGAAAAACACGTCTAAATGTGCAAAATTTATCATTAATCGAATGCCAAGTAACAAACTACCAATTAGCTACGATGGTGAAGTTGGGTTGATTTCAATTCTAAGTACAAAACACCTGAATTCGACAGGAATAAGTACAGAAGAATTGTCATTGACTTTTATCTTTCTTCGTGGCCAAGTGGTTTAGTCACTGTCTATACAAGCTTGCCGACCAGGGTTCGATTCCTGGCCGGTCACAAGCTCTTGTCTTTGTGTGATTTCGCCTGGGGCTCTGATCCCGAGGTGGTTAAGAGAATCCAGACATTAATGTATAAAAAATATATATGGCTTATTTGAATATGAAAAACACGTCTAAATGTGCAAAATTTATCATTAATTGAATGCCAAGTAACAAACTACCAATTAGCTACGATGGTGAAGTTGGGTTGATTTCAATTCTAAGTACAAAACACCTGAATTCGACAGGAATAAGTACAGAAGAATTGTCATTGACTTTTATATTTCTTCTGGGCCAAGTGGTTTAGTCACTGTCTATACAAGCTTGCCGACCAGGGTTCGATTCCCGGCCGGTCACAAGCTCTTGTCTTTGTGTGATTTTGCCTGGGGCTCTGATCCCGAGGTCGTTAGGAGAATCCAGACATTAATGTATAAAAAATATATATGGCTTATTTGGATATATATATATATATATATATATATATATATATATATATATATATATATATATATATATATATATATCAACCACAATGGCATTTAATACCGTATTCTACCTTTGGAATACATATCCACTCGAATTCATTTATGGTACAAGTAGCGTGAGGTCTAATCTCTGCCCACCCACTAGCAATTTCTATAAATGAATTTCATTAACTACATATTCCCAAAGTAGAATTCAGTATTAAATTCTGTTGAGGTTCATATTTACATTGATTAAAATCAAGACTGTTAGTGATCTATATTCATCTTAAATAAACATGTGCTGCAAACTCACAATTCAGCTATCAATGTGTAGATGGGTTTATTTCAATTCTAAGAACAGACCCCTTAATTCGACAGGAATACATACAGCGACTTGTCATAAACTTATATATCTCTTCATAGCTCAGTTGGTAGTCGTCGCAGGCATTATTTCGGATGAGTGGCACGTGTTCTAATCTCTGCCTAGCCACACGCTATTACCATAAATGAAACTCAGTGAATATATATTGCCAAGGTACAATTTTTTTAATAAATACCATTATGATTGATATTTACACAGATTACATATAATTTGGGTGAGATAGCCATGTCGTCCTTATGGAAGGTTCCTTCAGTAGCTTCCTAAGGGTATACATAACTACAGTAGATATTCCCAGGGAATTAAACTAAAGGTTCCACAGAATTCTAACTTCTGGCGCGAGTACCCATAAGGTTTCCCTTTAGGATATCGTATAATAACAGGGGTGTTATGCTTGACACGCCACATGGCTATCTGCACCCCACATAGCATTTACGCTTCGAGGGGGAAGTGTGGCAAATTATGGGAGGAGCCGTTACAAAGTTCTCCTCCTCCGTTACTGTTACGGCACTCGGCGACATCAACATCCGGTCGCCATGTTGGCCGCCATCTTGGTTGAAGTCACCAATGCGGGCCATCCTCATTCCTTCCGGCATTTATGCCAGCCTCCATGATACAATAAGATTGGAAGGGGCCTGTCAGGGCCGAATAGAGAACAAGTTCGGGTCCATCAGGACGACATGGCTATCTCCCCCAAAAATAGATTTTTCGCTTCACTCAAAATCCATTTTTTGGGCTCAAGCCATGTCATCCTGATGGAAGTGTACCAGAGAATTAATGTATCGTGGATTTTTCCCTTTTTGTAGTGCCTTTCGACTTCTAAACAATATTCCTTTGGTCTGATGACCACAGAGACCTGTGACATATCCGTTACATGTCACTTCAGATAAGCATATACCATGTTACTGCTTCCTGACCCCCGGCAGGGAAGTCCTATTTGGACACAAGGAACATCTTGAAGTTACTTGATAGAGGAACTCACCTAGTCTCGGAGATACTTGCCAGTCCTAGGGCCAGATAGAAGAAGGTAAGTATAATCGTGTTGGAACAAGTTACCTTGTTCTAGATGAGTTTGCATCAAGAGAAACAATATTATAACATTGTTCATAATAATAATCAAATAATAGGGTAATAAAATTCTGTAACAGTGTTTTATTTCATGAGAGAGAGAGGGCGAAATGAGACGCACAGGTTAACCAAATTCTCTTTTATTCATTAAAGCAGAGTTAGCATGAAATAAGCCAATTTTAGAATAAGATAGGCAATAAAAAACATAGACTAAATACATCAGAAGAAGTGGGTGTGGAACCTGAAAAGGAAAAATTTGCCATTACGCACATAAATTCCAGAGGAACTATAAAGTCTTTCTAGAAAGTCTTATATATACTTCATGTTAAAACATGTGGCACACGTGTTTCTGTCTATGTTACTTCACCTTTGTAGAAGAACAGTCCTTAGTGTCACAAGGTGGCACTTACAATCCCTATGTTTTGCAATAGGGTCAACATAGGCACCCATGGAGTTAGAGTCCCGAATAACTCACTGATATATGCAGCACTAAGTATAAGGTTTTAGCACACTACCTGCTGCTACCACGAAGCGCTTCAATTCGAGCACCTGCTTCGCGTAGTGTTTGAAAAACACTCTTGAGGAGTTCCAGCTCGTGAAAGAGTGAAGACTCTCGAAGTACATTGTCTGGAAAAAATTCAGGGAATAGGCGACTTTCCTGGGATCATGACCTGTGGGTGTACTGTCAGGATCCGCTCTGCAAATAAAGTAGGTGATCTTCGCCCTTAGTTGTTTGAGTGACAAATCAGACCCCGATGTTTCTCCTTTAAAGAGCTGTCCTCCGCCAAAGTCTGAAGTTCTTCGAAGATTGACCTTTAGACTCTCCACTGGGCATAGAGAGACATCTTCCTTCAGAGGACAGATTCTCCAGGGGCCCCACCGTTTGGTGGGAAGCTCATTCTTAGCGAGAAACGTTAGGTCAGGAAAGAGGGTGAGTTTTGCCTGTGTCAGCAAACTGTATCTGGCCTTCTTCTCTTGATAGAGCCACAATCTCACTTACTTGGGCTCCCGAGGCGAGAGCAAAAAGGAAAATCACTTCTTGAGTCAAATCTTTCAGAGGGCAAGACTCGTTGCCCAAACTTGAGGCAAATTGGAGCACTTTGTCGAGAGACCAGGAGATGGGTCTCGGTGGAGGTGCAGGACGGAGTCTAGCACATGCCTTTGGCAGCTTGTTAAAGATGTCGTCGGACAGGTCGATCTGGAAGGCATAGAGTAGTGGTCTTGTCAAGGCCGATTTGCAGGTAGAAATCGTGTTGGCTGCCAAGCCCTGTCCATGAAGGTGAATAAAGAAGGACAGACAAGAATCTATAGAGATTTCTGTAGGATTTTTAGCCTTGACGTAGGCAGTGGCGATTCTAGGACTCTGAAAGTGGGGGGGCCACTTCAGGGCCAATATAAATTTTGGGGGGGCATTTATTGTTGGTGGCTAGGTGGCACTCTGAAGACAATATTATGTCATTAATGAAATAACAAATGACAATAATAACACCTCATTACTTTCATAACTTGCATTTGTAAAACATATACATGTATGCCTACACAAACATTATGATAATGGAGGTTATTCGTATTACTTAAAAAAAAATATATATGTATTTCTTGCAATATATTTTTAACAAAATCGCAAAAATATGGCAAAAATATCTTCAAAACAAAAATGAATCATGAGTTATGAATGTAATGTAAATATTATGTTGATATTAAAACCCCATGCAAGCATGCATGAAGTAATGCAGTGTTGCCAACAGGGCGAGTTTCCCTTTCCTGAGGTGAAGTAGATTATAGTACGTATATTTAGTGCAGCTTAATTCTACGATTATCATGCCGGCTATCAAATTCATCAACAAAACAGTCTAAATCAATTCCCTCGGCACGTGCACTTTCAATGGACAGTAATGCGATATTACTCAATCTAGCACTGGTCATGGAATTTCTGAGAAATGTTTTCACTAATTTCATTTTTGAAAAACTTCTCTCACAAGAAGCACTGGTAACAGGAAGAGTGACAGATATTAACAATAGTTTGTACAAACAGTCAAATGCAGCCTTATAAGGACTAAGGAATGACAGGAATTGTGTAATGGATGTAGGCTGTATTGGCTCTTTCGTGAGTAATTTCTTCACCAGAGGGATCTCATATTGTAAATCATTTTGACTGACCGAGTATGCCATTGCATATGCCTTCAAGTCTTCTTCTAACAAGAATGTCTGTCCTCCAGGACAGAGAGCTGAAATACCACAGAAAATTGCATTTGACTCTTTGGAGAAACGACGGTCTAATTCACTAATTAAGCAGTCTAGGACTTCATAGAAAATCCTGATGTGTTGCACATGACATGGAACAGAAGATCCTTGACCACTTGTTTCAAACACGATAAATCCATCAAGCTTACGAGGTTTCTTTACCCGTTTTCTTGTTGTTGTTGGTGTAATGCAGCATTTCCTGCAGAGTTCATTAACGTTCTCAGAGTAATGGTCATTCAAGTCAGAGTTGCGTACATTAACTAAATGTTCATGGAGTGACGAAATTAGATTTGCTGCTTTTCCTAGGTCTGCTTGTTTATCCTGTAGCTGTGTAGACACTTTATTAACTTTTCCAAGAATATCTGTGAAAAATTGCAATAAGTAAACAAACTCTGCATCAATCTGGGCAAGCAAACCGCGAGCGGATACAGCTCGGGCACCAATGTCATCTTCAGAAATTTCCTTCAAAAGTCTCATTATGCATTGCAGACGGAGTAGAGCATTTTCACACGAAGTGGCCCGACACCACCACCTTGTGTCACTGAGATGCTGCAGTTCTCGTACTTGTTCTTTAGGCAACATTTCACGCTGTATCAAAATGAATTTCTCATGAACTACCGAGTTACTAGCAAAGATATAGAGTTCTTCAAGCAAACTAAAGAATTCAGCAGCTTCGGGTACATACTTTGCAACATTTATCAACACTAAATTGAGCCTGTGTCCATAGCAGTGTATATAATATGCAAAAGGAGCTTTATCACGAATTCGTTTCTGAACACCACTAATCCCTCCACTCATCACTGATGCCCCATCAAATCCTAATCCTACAAGAGAAGATTTGTAATCCAACCCCAGTTTATCCAAACTCTTCAAAATAATATCTGTGATAGAGGCAGCATCCAACAAGTCCATCTGAGTGAAAGAAATGAAGCACTCCTGAATACAATTTGCTATTTCATCATAAAATCTAATAACTAATGCCAACTGCTCTGCCTTACTAACATCCTTGGCTTCATCAGCTTGAACAGAAAAGTAATGACATGACCTAACTTTTTCTGCAATTTCTTCCTTCACCATACATGCAAGTGTGTCAATCATCTCATTCTGTATTGCAGAACAAGTGTATTTTTCATTTTTTGGACCACTTTCTACTCTATCAGCTATAATAGGATCACGTTTAGCAGTGAATCTGAGAATCTTACGAACATTTCCTGGATTCAGTTCATCATCACCTTCTCTATGTCCTCTCTGCGAAATGTCTTGTGTTACAGTCAACAGGATTATTTCACCTAATGTCTTTATGTAATGACGATTTTCAAGAACTTTCTTCTGGTATGCCTCACTTATACACTGAGCAATTGATGTTTTATCAGCTTTATTTCGTTGATAGTCCGCCCATGCAATACAAGAAGTTTTGTGGCACTGAGAGGAAATGTGCTTTTCGATGGCACCATCTTTTCCATGTGCTTTCTTCCATCGTCTAAAGCCACTCTTTATGAATGGTTCATCTGCATTGCCATATGTTGGTGGAGCAAAGTGCCTGCATGCAAAACAGAACATTGCATCTCGTTCTTTAGAATATTCAGCCCATTCATATTTGTCGAACCAAGCCCCCACAAAAGACCGAGCATGAGACTTTCCTTCACTATGCCTTGGATACTCTTTTAATCGTACCTGAATAGGATTCTCAGAAGCAGATTGAGAAATGTCAGCTGGTGCAGAATCTTCCTTTTTCTGTTTCTTTGTTGGATGATCATGTGAACTTGATCTTGCAGGATTGCCAATACTTTCACGATCACAGTCTCCCTCTGACTTCTTAGCAGGTTTATCAGATTCAAGGTTTACTGTCAATGGTGTATCACATTCACTGCGTTTTTTAATTACAAATTTATCCATGATTGTCTATAGTACAATAAAATTATCTGTGATAGTAAGTTCTGAAAAAAAAATAAATTAAATCAAATAATCACACGTAATTCACAATTAACACAACACACCTGTCACCACAGAAAAATGTGATAAAATTTGCGGTTTTGCCGACTACCGACTGGAAGAATAGAAGATGATGACAGCACGCACACACACACACTGTCACACACACATACACACACACACACACACACCCACACCCACACCCACACCCACATATATATATATGTGTGTGTGTGGGTGTGTGTGTGTGTGTGTGTGTGTATAACATGTATACAGTATAATAAATATCTGCACATATAGGCCTACACTATCACTGCCAACATTCACGAATCACAAAAATTATGATACAATTAGGCCTAGACGATTTTTATTATTATAGGAATTGTTTTCTATGTAAAAATAAAATGGGGTTAATTGTCACCGACTCACCAGCTACTTGTATTTTGGCCTATTTAGTTATTTTCTTTCAAATATGGCTAACGACAATATTTATATTTGGCTTTTGTCAGATCTGTTTGTGAAAAGGTTAACACTGGGTTGAAGGGTTAAAACTTGAGTTGGGATATAGACCTACATCATATAACAAAAAAATTAGTGTACATTGTTTGCTACTTTACACCAGCCTGTCAGATTCTTCTCATTCTTTTTCTAAGATTTCGTATAATTATTTTTTTACTCTATTTTCGTATCCGCTTCTTATGTGAAACACCCACATACTGTACATAAAGATCGAATATCTCATAGCCACTAGTCTACTCCCACTTTGTATGAGACGAAATAATGAATACCACTTATGCTCAAATGCACTTATGCACAAATAATTATGCTTTAGACACTCAATAAGACACTAATCGGGTAAAAACTGACTTGACCGGCTCACAGTCTCACAGAAACGGACTACATGTACTGATCACATCATCACATCATACATGGAAGAAACATACGCGTCTGATTTGCGTCACACAAACACAAGCGGGCGAGGAGGACGGAGGTGTAAAAAAAATTCCAATAATTTTAATCTAGCAACGTTACCATCTTTTTTTTTTTTTGTGATTACGTCTAGTTATTGTGATAGGATGGGATATTTGAGTGTATATATAGTATACTGTATAATTTATAAGGTATATATTTATATTATATATTATATTATATTATTATATATGCCTAAACTAAGCATATTTAGAATTAGGATATGGAAACAAAAACTGGGGGGGCCAAGCTGGGGGCCAGCCAAAAAACTGGGGGGGCCATGGCCCCCCCTGGCCCCCCCCCTAGAATCGCCACTGGACGTAGGACACCCATTTCTTCCAGGAAGACTCGTATTGCCTTCAGGTAGATTTAGTTTTGTATTCCTCTAGGAAGTCCAAACTTTTCTTCGAAATCCCAATCATCTTAACGGCTAGGGAGAGAAAATCATGAGATGTAGGTCTCGGGTTTTCCTTGATGAAGCGAAGACAGTCGACTTCTGAACTTGCTGGGAGAGAACTGGGTCCGGCAGGGGAATTATCTTGGGTTGTAACTCCAGGATTAGAGGGAACCAGTTGCTACGGGCCCACTTGGGTGCCACTAAGGGCTGCTGTTCCTTGGAAGGTTTTCAGCTTGGTGAGGACTTTCAGCAGAAGGTTGGGTGGAGGGAACAGGTAAACCTTGGACCCTCTGTTCCAGTCCAGGGACATGGCGTCCACTGCTTCCGTTCTGTGGTCCTCGTATGGGGCCACGTAACGAGGAAGTTGTTTGTTGTCACTCATCGCGAAGAGATCGATCTGCAGTTCCCGGACTTTGCGAGAGATGAAGGAGAATGAGTCTGCGTCTAGGGACCATTCTGACTCTATCAGGGTTGTCCTTGATAGAGCATCCACCCTCACGTTGTGGAATCCTTGTAGGTGAACTGCTGAGAGGTGCCATCTCTTCTTGTTTGCTAGGCGGAAGATGGGCAGTAACACTTGGTTGAGTTGGGGCGATCTTGAGCCCTGACGGTTAAGACATCTGACCACAACGGCACTTTCCAGAGTTAGACGGATGTAGGATGAGGGGCGTGGAGATAGCCACTTCAGAGAAAGAAGGACCGCCATGGCCTCCAAGAAGTTGATGTGGAACGTCTTGAATAGGAGAGACCATGTTCCTTGAACTTGTCGTTGAGGGAAGTGAACCCCCCATCCTTCTAGCGATGCATCCGTGTAGATAGCGACTAACGTATTCTTCCAGGATGGGGGTGGAGTGTTGGAAGAATTGATGGAAGGCTGGAGGTGGTGTTACCCAACTCCACCCTAGTCCGTTCTTGATGATGCTGTGTGCCCAAGGATCGAAGGTCCAACGATCCTGGAAGAGGTGGAGTCTTCCTCCCACCGGAAGCATTTCATTGCTTCTGGTTTCCCGAGGGTTTGCCACCTCGGCCGCCTGCTCCCCTTCCTCCTCTCCCTCTGGATGGACATCGAGAGGAGTCTCCGCCGGGGCCTCTACCTTTGGGATGAAAGGTAGTAGACTGTCTTTCGTAGGCAGATGTGAAGACTGGTGACTGAGTCACCACCGGCTGAGGAATCAACTGAAAGGTCTGTTGGGGCTGAGCCACCAACTGGAGAGTAGCGTGTGCCGGAAACTGACGCTTAGCCTGCCGCTGCTGGGGCCTAGGCTTGTTTGATTTCTTCTTATGTTAGGGGCCCTCATCCTGAGAAGATTTCCTCTTCCTTGACATACCCTACTTGTTGAGAAGGTTCCGGTTCTCGGTGGCTGCTCTGTCTACGATCTCTTTCACGAGATCGTTAGGGAAGAGGTCTTTCCCCCAAATGTTGGAAGAGATCAGTTTCCAGGGTTCGTGTTTGACGGTAGCGTCCGCAAATACGAATTCTCTACAGGCTCTCCGGGCCCTGATGAAGCTATAAAAGTCCTTCGTCAGGGTGGCAAGATGGGTCTTAGCTAAGACCATGTACATGTCTGGGGTCCGAGTGTCCCCGACCATCGTCTCCAGTTGAAATTGGTGAGAAAGGGAGGCGGCCAGTCTCTCTTTCGTATCCAGGTCCCGACGCAAAAGGTATTCAGAGAGCTTGGGGAGGTTCTCGTTAAACTGCCGTCCTGCGATGTCAGCCTCCAACTTTCCTACCGAGAAAGTTAACTGGATGTCCTTCCAGTTCTTGTCGTCGGGAGGGAGGGCGAGGAAGAGGGGCCTACATTCCTCCAATGTAGGGCAAGGTTTCCCTTCCTCCACTGCTTTCAACACTGCCAGCAAGGACTTTTCAGCAAAGGGGAAGACCATGGTGGCAGGAGTAAGAAAGGATGGGGTTTTCTTGCTCAGCGCCGGCACCTTGGAGTTGGTGTAGCTCTTGCTCTTAAGGCTGCCGGCCAGAAGAGATTGAGCCTTAGCGTGGTCAAAGACTATGAACTCCTTAGGCTTGGTTTCCACCTTGGAAGCTGGCTCGGACTTGAGACGGATGCAACAGTCTGGATAAGATTCAAAACTGAACCAAAACTCCACCTCTTCAAGAGGGACGGCCCCTAGCTTGTCATTGACGAAAATTCGTCCACTTGTAATTGGCCTGTGCTCTGCATGCCTCAAGGGGCTGGTCAGTGAACAAGGGGGAAGATCCTTGATGTTGATCTTCTTTGCTGTCTGCTTCAACAGATGGAGAATCTCCCTTTTGAGGTCCTCGTGTCCTTTGCGGAACTTCTCGTCCAGGAGGGCCACTAGGGCCTGGAGACTGTCCTGGTTTACCACTAATGACAGAGTAGGAGTGGAAGAGGTAGAGGGAATCGGTTCTGTTACAGCAGCGGAAGTAACAAAGGGGGCGCGGATAACTTCGCCCTCGGAGTCTGGAGCCTCCACATGTTCCTCCTCTTCTTGACCCTCGGCCATCAGGGTCCTTTCAGTGGTGTCCGACACTTCCGACATTCGTTCCACCTTGTCAAGATGGAAGTCTTGCAGTGCGTTCGATACATCCGATTCGACCGTCAGCTGGATGCAGGGATCTCGGCTTTGGGGATGACAGCATCCGCAGATTCCTTTGGAAAGAGCAAAGCTCTCATCTTCACGCTCGGGAGATAGCGCTCCGTGGCGTTCTTTTGGAAACAACGCACCAATTTGCGGAGTTTCTCTCGGGCAACGTCCCTGACCTCCGTTGATGGAGGGTCCACAAACAACTCATGGAGCAGGTCCTTGCAAACAGTGCAGACCTGCCGGTCCCAATACAGAAGAGTCCCTTTGGAGATGGAACAGCTGGCGTAGGTTCGGCACGCTTGGTGGTTGTAGAAGTCTGGGCGCCGAACGCTGCAGAAGGCGCTCTCACACCGGATATACTCCTCCTGTAAAATAAAGGGGGACATGAGTCTACGGAAGTCATGTACAATGACTTAAAGTAATGACTTAAAGTAATCTTAGATTAGTATTAAAGTTACTTAACTTAATATAAGATTCCTTTTCAAGTGTAAGCTTAGGATAGGTGAGCTGGAAAAGAAGCAGAAAAGACACATACATGTGTATCCTGCCCAGCCAATTGCCGTGACCCCACACCATAACTAATTCTAGGGGCTCTTTAAGAGCCTAAAGAGATGGAAGGAATATCCATATTGGATTAAGCAGAGCTTAGACTTCCTCCTGGGAATTAGTCATGGTAAAGGGGGGAACTGAATTCATTCAGTCTAGGAGAAAAGGGGGAGAAATGATTCCTCCCTATTCAGATAGGTCCCGGCAAGGGACTGTGCATGGATGCAATGAGTATGCTGAAAAATTTTACTGCACAACTATACACCATATTTTTCTGTCTAGGGTATGTACTATACCATAGATGTACTGGCTATCGTATATAGCTATACAATAGTCACTGTCGGAACACGGCCGGCAGGGAAGAGGTGACAGTCCACTGAAGTAATATGATTAGGTGGCGCCGGCAGCGTGGAGTCATGCCAGAAGCGCGTCGGGCGCCGGAGAATCTCCATCGGAGGGGAACCCCTCCCTGTCATCAGTCTATGTGGCAGAGAGAGTAGGAACCTCAGGATGATGGCAGATCGCCGGCATGTCGGGGGCCCCCAGCAGTCAGCAAGCAACCGGCAAAGGTATTCCAGCACTGACGTCAATGAATGAGACAGAGTGGATACCAGGTTACACTGACAGCTGTTGCCAGCAGGGTAGCGGCAGTGGACCGGCACTGATAGGTAGAGAGAAGGGATAGGAGAAGAGGGAGGGAAGGGTCGTAGCTCCATTACCCAGACCTCGTTTTCCTCTGGGAGGAGTGTTCAAATGAAAGAGAGAGGGAGGCAATCTTTCATCCAGCCGCAACAGAGCCGGCAGTCGGCTAGAATTGCGGATGGCGGCCCAAGGGAGGACCAAAGAACACTCTAAGATAGAGATGTCTTCCGCCGGCAGACCGATTTGCCTAGGCTATCCCATAGTTCGACAATATGCGGGAAGCGTAGCAGCTCGGACTAACCAACGAAGGGACCAAGCCGAACCCACAACCCGCCAGCACGCGGTGGAGTTGTAAGACTTCGGACAGGGGTGTGATGGCTAGGCCAACACTAAAGAACAGAGGGGGGAGGGGCGAGGGTCCTGAGGGGGAGTGTGTGGGGGGAGGCGTAGCGTTCGCCGACACTCCATGGGGGGATTTTGTTCCAGAACCAGCACAATCCCAGGTGTAGGAAGAATTCATTCTCCAGCCTAGGGTAGGTTAGTTCGGAAAAGGTACAGCACTAGTGTATTGTCCTAAACTATAAAGAAACATAATCCCCTGGCCTGCCTAACCTAGGCTAGGGAAGTGAGTCCCAAACCAGGGAAGGCATG
>NC_090737.1:49356109-49361109 GCF_036898095.1 Palaemon carinicauda
ATCACAGCATCACGTGGACCTCCAAAGAAGCTCAACGTAAAAGACCTTCCTCTGTGGTCGGATGCCAACCCGTGGAGATATGCCGAGCACATGCCGATGACGGTCAGGAAGATCGTCATGTCGGAGAAACTAGGCTCAGTTCCCCTTGAGGAGGTGGAATTCTGGTCCAGCAGAGGGGCCTACCCGGACTGTTATGTCCGTCTGAAGAAGGAGCCGGCCTCGAAGGAGGAGACGGAACCGAAGGAGGTGATCCTCCTGGATCACTCCAAGGCTCAAGCTGCCTTAACATCTGCATGGAAGGAGAGGGGGTTCTCAAACTCTAAAGTTGCTGCTTTGAGTAAGAAGCACCCCTCCTTCGTATCCTCCCCGGCTAGGGCCTTCCCCTTTATGCAGAAAGGGTTCGCGGCCGTTTTGAAGGCGGTTGAAGCTGGCAAACCATGTCCATCTCTAGAGGAATGCAAGCCACTGTCGTTGGCCTTGCCGTTGGATAACAAGGACTGGAAGGAGGTACACCTCACCTTCTCAGTTGGGAAGTTGGACGCCGATATTGCAGGTCAACAGTTCGGCGAAAACCTTCCCAAGTTGTCGGAATTCCTCCTACGGAGGGAATTGGATACAAAGGAGCGTCTGGCAGCCTCGATGTCTCTCCAGACAAACATGGAGACAATGGCTAGCGACCCCAAGATGCCCGAGATGTTCATGGTAATGGCCAAGATCCATCTGGCCACGGTGACTAAGGACCTCTATTGCTTTGTCAAAGCGAGGAGGGCCTGCAGGGAGTTTGTGTTCGCCTCGGCCACAGTGAGGCATGAACCCAAGAGACTCATCTCATCTAGCATCTGGGGTAAAGATCTCTTTCCCAACGAGGTGGTCAAGGAGGTGGTGGACAAGGCAGCCACTGAGAACCGTAATCTTCTCCTTAAGTGGGGCCTGTCCCTTAAGAGGAAGTCTTCCCCTGATGAGGGCCCTCAGCCGAAAGGAAAGGCGAAGAAATCGAGGTTTTCTTCCCGTCCAGCCAAGCCTTTCAGACCACAACGACAGCAGCAGCAGCAGCCAGCTTTGCCTCCGGTACCACAACTGGTAGCCCAGACCCCGAACACCTTCCAATGGGTACCCCAAGCCGTGTCATCAGCATCCCCGGCATTCAATCCCGTGTTCGAAGGGCAATCGACCACGTTTCGAGCAAAGCCCAGAGGTGCAGCCAGAGGTTCGGCGAGACGCCTCTCTAGGGGAAGAGGATTCAGAGGTGGTCGCGGCCAGAGAGGCAAGACTGCAGGGCAGTCAAAGTGAAGTGTCGCCGGTAGGAGGGAGACTACAGTATTTCCGGGATCGCTGGACCTTCGATCCCTGGGCCCACAGCCTGCTCAAAAATGGACTGGGTGGGAGTTGGTACAGTACTCCGCACCTGTGCCCTCAATTTTTCCAACACTCCACCCCCGTTTTAGAGGAGTACATTCAAGAACTGTTGGAGAAAAAGGTGATCCGGAGGGTAAAGTCCATCAAGTTCCAAGGGAGGCTGTTTTGTGTTCCCAAGAAGGACTCGGGGAAACTCAGAGTCATTCTGGACTTGTCACCACTCAACAAGTTCATAATGAACCACAAGTTCAAGATGTTAACATTACAACACATAAGGGCCTTACTGCCCAAGAGGGCATATACCGTCTCCATCGATTTGTCAGACGCCTATTGGCACGTTCCAATATGTCGCCGTCTCTCCCCCTACCTAGGATTCAAGCTACAACAAAAGCTTTATGCTTTCAGAGCGATGCCTTTCGGGCTAAACATAGCTCCAAGGATCTTTACGAAGCTTGCGAGCGCAGCGCTCAAACAGTTACGCCTAAAAGGGTTCCAGGTAGTAGCCTACCTGGACGATTGGTTGGTGTGGGCAGCATCCAGAGCGGAATGCTTGCAGGCTTCCCTACAGGTGATTCAGTTCCTGGAATATCTAGGTTTCATGATCAACAGAAAGAAGTCTCGTCTTTCTCCAGCTCAGAGGTTCCAGTGGTTGGGAATTCACTGGGATCTAGTGTCACACCGTTTTTCCATTCCAAGGTCGAAAAGGAAGGAAATAGCGGGGTCTGTCAAGAGACTTCTAGGTTCCGAGAGGATATCAAGACGCGAACAAGAGAGGGTTTTGGGCTCTCTTCAGTTCGCATCAGTAACAGACCCAGTGCTAAGAGCACAGCTAAAAGATGCAGCGGGAGTTTGGAGAACCTTTGCATCAAAAGAGCGAAGGGACTTGAAGAGACCGGTCCCACTTCGGCTACGTTCTCTTCTCAGACCGTGGTCTCAAGCCAGTCGTCTAAAGAGGTCAGTACCTCTTCAGCCACCCCCCCCCCCCCGTCAGTGACAATCCACACAGACGCCTCAAAGGTAGGGTGGGGAGGTCACTCCCATTGGAAAAAAGTGCAAGGGACCTGGTCCAAGCTATTTGGGACTTTTCACATAAACTTTCTAGAAGCTATGGCAGTGCTTCTTACCCTGAAGAAAGTATCCTAACGTCACTCGATCCATGTAAGGTTGGTACTGGACAGCGAGGTAGTAGTGAAATGTCTGAATCGGCGGGGATCGAGATCTCCACCTCTCAACCAGGTAATGTTAGCCATATTCCGACTGGCGCAGAAGAAGAAGTGGCACCTGTCAGCAGTTCACCTTCAAGGAGTCCGGAATGTGACCGCGGACGATCTATCCAGGGTTACACCGATAGAGTCGGAATGGTCCCTAGACGCAGGATCATTCTCCTTCATCTCGAGTCAAGTCCCAGAACTGCAGATAGACCTCTTCGCGACGAAGGACAACAAGAAGCTGCCGAGATATGTGTCCCCGTACGAGGACCCCTTGGCGGAAGCAGTAGATGCGATGTCCCTCGATTGGAACAGATGGTCCAGGATCTACCTGTTTCCCCCTCACAATCTGATGTTCAGGGTCCTCAACAAACTGAGTTCCTTCAAGGGAGTAGCAGCGATAGTGGCCCACAAGTGGCCGAACAGTGTATGGTTCCCTCTAGCTCTGGAACTACTACTAGAGTTTCTACCACTCCCGGACCCAGTTCTGTCCCAGCAAGTCCAGAAGTCGACTGTCTACGCTTCATTACAGAAAACCCGGACCCTGCAGCTCATGATTTTCTCTCCCTAGTGGTGAAGAAACGGTTCGGAATCTCGAAAGATAGCATCGACTTCCTGGAAGAATATAAGTGCAAGTCTACTAGAAGGCAGTACGAATCAGCATGGAAGAAATGGGTAGCCTTTGTCAAAGACAAGAATCCGCACGAGATCTCTACGGAGTTCTGCCTATCCTTCTTCATCCACCTCCACGGACAGGGGCTGGCGGCTAACACGATTTCTACATGTAAGTCAGCTCTGACAAGACCCATTCTATATGCCTTCCAGGTAGACCTCGCTAACGAGATTTTTAACAAGATCCCGAAGGCCTGTGCTAGGCTTAGACCTTCAGCTCCTCCAAAGCCTATTTCATGGTCTTTAGACAAAGTCCTTCATTTTGCCTCATTACTGGATAATGAGGAGTGTGCACTGAAGGACCTGACTCAAAAAGTGATCTTCCTTTTTGCCCTAGCTTCTGGGGCCAGAGTTAGTGAGATTGTAGCCCTCTCGAGAGAGGAGGGCCGGGTTCAGTTCCTGGATGGGGGAGAACTGAACCTGTTTCCGGACCCTACGTTTCTCGCTAAGAACGAGTTGCCCACCAACAGGTGGGGTCCCTGGAGAATCTGCCCTCTGAAAGAAGATGCATCTCTATGTCCCGTAGAATGCCTAAAGGTCTATCTTCGTAGAACTTCAGACTTCCAGGGGGGCCAACTATTCAGAGGAAAAACATCGGGCTCGAGTTTATCTTTAAATCAACTTAGGGCAAAAATTACATATTTTATTCGCAGAGCGGATCCTGACAGTTCACCCGCAGGTCATGATCCGAGGAAAGTTGCTTCATCTTTAAACTTCTTTAACTTTATGGATTTTGAACACCTTCGTTCATACACTGGCTGGAAGTCTTCCAGGGTATTCTTTCGCCACTATGCTAAGCAAGTGAAGCAGCTAAAGAGGTCTGTGGTAGCAGTTGGTTGCGTCGTTAACCCTGCTGTTTAACTCTGCGAGGAACAGTGGATTTAATTGGGACTTTGATTCTTGGGTGAGTGTATAGTTATATGCGTTGCTATAACTAGTAGTGAAGGCTCTGGGAGCCCACAATGACTGTTCCAGCGTTATGGTGATTGTAGCACAAGTACAGACAGGTGTGCCGAGCGTTTCTGACGCTAATGTCAGTGGATAGTAACATGGACGTTTAACTTTGATACCTTGGTATGTGACAAGTGACCTGATTGTTTTCTTTCAGATAACCATACATCCATGCACTACGGTACTTGTGTAAATTGTTGGTCATCCACCTATCATATGTATATAATTGTGGTAACCATGTCTATTTATTGTTAATCAATAAACTTGTTCTCGGGAACCTTGCGTCTCCTTCACCTATATTGATTTCATTTTAATTATTGAGCATTCAGCCTATGTATATTAATCGGGGATATCTATAATAGCCTGTTCCTTAATGCAAGCCTTGTTGCACTGGTTTATACTTTCCTTAGCATAAAAGGCTCCACCCTTCTCTGAGGACGGTGGCGGCAGCAAGTTTAATCCTACACAGATATAACCTTTTTGTCTATTTCTACTTCGACCAGGGTGCTGGTCGGGGTTTTTCCCTTGGATGCTGTAGTTCCGTAAGGACTATGCTTTACTTCATATAGAGTGAGACCACTATATTGTATTGGCTTGCGAGTGATTCATACATAGGTATATGTACTCTTCGTTCGTTTCTAGAGTCTAGTAGGACTCCTCCCTGTAGGAGGCAGGAAGCGCTTTCATGGCTTATGATTAGTGAAAAGATGTATAACGGTAACATCTTAGGTCTTTCAGTCGAGTTGACTAAGAAACATTCCTGAGGAGTACGGCACGTATTGAGAATCCACAGATACAGTAATGCTCTGGTAT
>NC_090737.1:49364282-49366782 GCF_036898095.1 Palaemon carinicauda
ACAAATTCTATTACATTTGTTATAAAAGAGACATTATTTGACATCTAATCATAATATATATCCTTGTTGAACACTGCAAAAGAGTTCAAGAAACAAAAATCAGTTTACTGCCATGAGAAGATTAACAATTAAATTATTATAGTGTAACCGCAATGATAATAACTAAAACATATAAAGGCTCAAAGTAAGTTCATTTGGTAATGCAATATCAGATATGATTAGTAAGGCGATTATTTGACAGGTGCAAATCTTTCTAATCAGCGTTCCCTGCTCTGTAGGAACAGCCTCATTTAAAATGGTGTGTTAGAAAGCAATCTTCTGCCTGTTCCTATCTCAACGTGCCAAATCCTTGACTGTTTGGATGGATGTAGGCAAGTAGGTAGGTTATGTTTACTAACAGTAGTTTAGCCGGCAGCTGGGTGGCTTTAAGAAAACTCTCGTGCTTTTACGTTGTTTAAACTTCCTCTTTCTGGTGGAGAACCTAATTTTGTAGCTTTTGCACAATTATTATTATTATTATTATTATTATTATTATTATTATTATTATTATTATTATTATTATATTTAGCTAGGCAAAACAAGATGCCACATTTCCTAGGGTTCCAACAAGTAAAGTGTCCTAGTGGGGAAATGAATTAAGGAAATAATAACATATATGAGATGTATTGAATTAAGAATTATAATTATTTTGACATCAGTAACAATATTTAAATAGATTGGTCATATGTAAACTATGAAGAGGGTTTAAATCAACCTAACATAAAAACCTTTGTTTATAGTTTGAACTTCTGAAGTCCACTGATTCAAATACGATATTACGCAGATCATTTAACAATCTGGAATAAAATTTCTTGAATACTGAGTAGTGTTGAGCCTTATGATTACCGGCATTCCTAGTACTACTTATCGGACAGTCTGTGAAGGTCTGAAAGCAGAGGATGGACAGAAGTATAAAAAAAAAATTATACTGTGCAACAGGCATAAAAAGATAACTAGACGAATGTGTCAATGTTTGATATTAAGATGAGGAATGAAAATAAATAAATCATTATAGACAGCAATATTTTGTCCAACAAATGATGATGAGAGTCAGCAGCTGAAAGCTAAACAGGAGAAGAATTCTCGGAACAAGAAAAAATTGCGTTGTACGTATACTTTTCCTAACGTTGGATAAAATCAAAAAGCTGTTTGTTATTTCATCTAAGAATATGAGTTATTACTCGTTTATATCTATACAGTATATTTTCTGCCACACGTAATATGTCTCTTTGGATTGATCATCTTTTTTTTTTAACCTCAGTAATCATCTAAGGAGTCCCGCAATGTCTGTAATATGCTAAAGATAATTCATTACTTACTCGCATACGATCTATTTCGAACTTATGGTTTTCTCATAGCCTTTCCCCATAGCAATGTTTTTTGTACCTCGTGAGATGTTTTTGGCCCTGGGCTGTCACGTCTAATTTACAAAACAACACCACATATGTTGGGGTAAAGTTCATGAAAAGTAAAGAAAGCATTTGTTTGAAATTATTTGATATTGATATTGAATGTTTTACAGAAGTTATTATGTGGATTTGAGTGGTATTATAATATAATCTTTCACTCATAGATAAGGTATACTGTATACTTTGTTTATATACAGCCTGTTAATGCATTCATTTTCTCAATAGCAATAATCATATGCACACAAAGGTAAATTCTATTTCATGGTAGGATGAAGCCTAAAGAAGGGATATACTGTAAATATCTGAGATTAACATTTACAATTGCCTGCATCCTTTCCCGATCAAAGGATCTCTTATCACTGTCCCCAATATGCAAATAGTACGGGATGTCGACCATGACTTTTATCATAAAAGAACAATTGTATGATTTCATTTATAAAATAAACAGAATTTGACAAGTTAGTACCAATAGCTGGAAAAACAATTCAAATAAAGGGCTAACAATTTCGATGATATAGAGCAGGTAGTCCAACTTCATTTATATCTTGGGCCACTTCAGCTCTAAACAGTTACATAGACGTCCAATAAAAATAAAGAACACACACACACACACACACACACATATATATATATATATATATATATATATATGTGTGTGTGTGTGTGTGTGTGTGTGTGTGTGTGTGTGTGTCTTTTAAGAACTAAACAGAGACTACAGAGAAAATTAACTGTGTTATCTGAAGGTGCTACACAAGTTATAAATGGAGGCCCTACCTTCAAAACAAAACTAATAATAGATTTATAAATGAAAACATTTATATCAACTACTGCTGTGAACGAATAAAAGAGTACTGGTAGTCTCTGCCTCATAATGCGAAATATGGTAATGCTGCTTATCTTATACTAGGGCTTCCATATCAATACTAATGTTGGTAGTGACTAGCCCGTTTCCAATAGATTTCTGGTTTCAGAAGTTTTTGCTTCACAGTTGGAAAGGGGAATCTCTCCTTACAAAACAACTTCCCAAAACTCTCCTCTTCCCAAACAGCATT
>NC_090737.1:49369282-49374282 GCF_036898095.1 Palaemon carinicauda
TACATATTCCTGTCGAATTCAGTAATCTGTTCATAGACCTGAAATAAACCCATCTCCACCATGATAGCTGAATCGTGAGTTTGCAACACGTGGTTATTTTAATGAACATATATCACAAGCACACGTGATTTTAATTAATGTAAATATCACCCACGAATGGCATTTAATACCAAATTCTATCTTGGGAATATATATCCACTTGGAATTAATTTTATGGTAACAGCTTCTGGCCGGGTGGGGATTCGAACCACCACCTGTACGGCTGGAAACCATGCTGGCAGGGACCCTACAGACTGATAGCTCAGTCGGTAGGGTCCCTGCCAGCATTGTTTCGAGCCGTACAGGTGGTGGTTCGAATCCCCACCCGGCCCAGTCGGTAAGGTCCCTGCCAGCATGGTTTCCAGCCGTACAGGTGGTGGTTCGAATCCCCCACCCGGCCAGAAGCTGTTACCATAAAATGAATTCCAAGTGGATATATATTCCCAAGATAGAATTCGATATTAAATGCCATTCGTGGGTGATATTTACATTAATTAAAAGCACGTGTGCTTGTGATATATGTTCATTAAAACAACCACGTGTTGCAAACTCACGATTCAGCTATCATGGTGGAGATGGGTTTATTTCAGGTCTATGAACAGATTCCTGAATTCGACAGGAATATGTAGGGGGACTTGTCATAAACTTTTAGTCTCTCTTGATAGCTCAGTCGGTAGGGTCCCTACCAGCATGGTTTTCCAGCCGTACAGGTGGTGGTTGGAATCCCCACCCGGCCAGAAGCTGTTACCATAAAATTAATTCCAAGTGGATATATATTCCCAAGATAGAATTCGGTATTAAATGCCATTCGTGGGTGATATTTACATTAATTAAAATCACGTTTGCTTGTGATATATGTTCATTAAAATAACCACGTGTTGCAAACTCACGATTCAGCGATCATGGTGGAGATGGGTTTATTTCAGGTCTATGAACAGATTCCTGAATTCGACAGGAATATGTAGGGGGACTTGTCATAAACTTTTAGTCTCTCTTGATAGCTCAGTCAGTAGGGTCCCTGCCAGCATGGTTTCCAGCCGTACAGGTGGTGGTTCGAATCCCCACCCGGCCAGAAGCTGTTACCATAAAATTAATTCCAAGTGGATATATATTCCCAAGATAGAATTCGGTATTAAATGCCATTCGTGGGTGATATTTACATTAATTAAAATCACGTTTGCTTGTGATATATGTTCATTAAAATAACCACGTGTTGCAAACTCACGATTCAGCGATCATGGTGGAGATGGGTTTATTTCAGGTCTATGAACAGATTCCTGAATTCGACAGGAATATGTAGGGGGACTTGTCATAAACTTTTAGTCTCTCTTGATAGCTCAGTCGGTAGGGTCCCTGCCAGCATGGTTTCCAGCCGTACAGGTGGTGGTTCAAATCCCCACCCGGCCAGAAGCTGTTACCATAAAATTAATTCCAAGTGGATATATATTCCCAAGATAGAATTCGGTATTAAATGCCATTCGTGGGTGATATTTACATTAATTAAAATCACGTTTGCTTGTGATATATGTTCATTAAAATAACCACGTGTTGTAAACTCACGATTCAGCGATCATAGTGGAGATGGGTTTATTTCAGGTCTATGAACAGATTCCTGAATTCGACAGGAATATGTAGGGGGACTTGTCATAAACTTTTAGTCTCTCTTGATAGCTCAGTCGGTAGGGTCCCTGCCAGCATGGTTTCCAGCCGTACAGGTGGTGGTTCGAATCCCCACCCGGCCAGAAGCTGTTACCATAAAATGAATTCCAAGTGGATATATATTCCCAAAATAGAATTCGGTATTAAATGCCATTCGTGGGTGATATTTACATATATATATATATATATATATATATATATATATATATATATATATATATATATATATATATATATACATCATAATCATTATCATTATCTCCTCTTACGCCTAGTGACGTGAAGGGCATCGGTTAGATTTTGCCAGCTGTCTCTATCTTGAGCTTATAAATCAGCACTTCTCCATACAACATCTCCTGCTTTACGCTTCATAGTCCTCAGCTATGTAGGCGTGGGTCGTCCAACTCTTCTAGTGCGTTGTGGAGCCCAGTTAAACGTTTGGTGAACTAATCTCTCTTGGGGAGTGCAAAGAGCATGCCCAAACCATCTCCCTCTACCCTTCACATGGATCTCATCCACATTAGACGCTCGAGTAATCTCTCTTATAGTTTCATTTATAATCAAGTCCTGCAATTCAACTCCCAAAATTTTTCTGAGGGCTTTGTTCTCAAATCTACAAAATCTGCAGGATATTGTTTCATTGTCATACCATGACTCATGTCCATACTGTAACACAGATCTCACTAAACCAATATATAGACAGATTTTTATATGTAATTTCAGGAGATTTGATTTCCAAATTTTCCTTAACCTAGTCACTGTCTAATTTGGTTTTTGCACTCTTTCATTATACTCTACCTCATTAATTCTCTCTCCTTCCAATGATATTTCATCGCCCGTTCCATATTCCGTTCTCATCATCGAATTTCCTGTTACCAATCCAGTCCAATCCTTCTCCACCATCCAAAACTGTTCTATGTTATACAAAATCCATGAGGAGGATGGACAACATAGGTGACAACATATTCCCATGGAGTACTCCACTGTTCACTGCAAATTCATTTGATAGGACTCCAATAACATTAACTTTGCACTTGCTATGCTCACGAACAGACTTAATAGAATTTACATACTTAAGAGTAAAGACTCTCCACAAAATTGGCCGGTGCAATCTATCAAAGTCTTTTCCATAGCCCACAGGTGCCAACAAAAGTGGATTTCTAAATACTACATATAGCTGTACAATTGAACACGTCTTAAAATCAAAATTTGGTCAGAACAATTCTTACATTTTCTAAATCCAGCTTGTTCATCCCTCAGCTTCTCAGCAATCTTTCTCTCTAGTCTCTTTAGAATAAGTGTTATTCCTCTGAAATTATTGCAGCCAGTCAGATCTCTTTTTTTATTTAACATTTTCACCAACACTCCTAGCTCCCATTCACCATGTTTTGCCTCTTCACGCCACATACTACAAAATAATCTTGTAAGTATTCTCGGAGTCACTTCATTTTTTACTCCTATCATTTCAGCAGTTATTCATATATTTTTGGTGGGTATATGCCTCTTCTTTCCCCCATGGTTAATAATTCTATGAGTGATTCTTACACCATATTTTCCAAATTCATAGATTTGTCAGCCTAATCTGCTTTCCTGTGTAAATATTCAATATTCTCTCCAGTCATCCCTGGCCTTTCTTTTGAGCTCACTACCAATACTGGAATACTTGGCATGCACTGCCTTGTAATTTTCATTAGTTCCTCGAAAACGTTCAACAATCAATTTATGTTTTTATGTGTTTATTATAGCTTCATAAGTATTATTTCATATCCATTGTTTTCTATTTGTAATTGCAGGTCCCAAACTTCACTACCAAGTGACTAATATATGTTCTTAATATAACACCATTCTTCGTTAATCGTGTGCTCTTAGTCCTTTAAAGTCCCTAAGACTAAAAATCGATTCCTACATCCAATTGCATATGTTTTCTGTTCTCATTTTCTAGAAGCTTAGTTGTATTAAAACTAATCATTCTATCTTCATTTTTATTAGGTGTTTTCAGTTTCAATTTTATTGTGGCAATGGAGAGCTGGTGATCACTACCAGTATCTTCACCTCTATTGCTTCTTACATTTCTCAGAGTCCTCCTTCTCTCTTTATTAATAGCCATGTGATCTATTTGATTATTGTAATTACCACATGGAGAGAAGTGCATGTATCTTTGTATATGTTCTTGTGCTGGAAAAGAGTACTTTCAATAACAAAATTTCTTCTTGAACACATACTAATAAAATGTGCTCCCTTTCCATTAGCAACTTCACTAATAACCTCGACTCCCATCAAATTCTCTATTCCCAGATCACTCTTTGCGACATTGGCATTGAGGTCATCAATCATAAATTTCGTATCTTTATCTGGGATCTCATCTATGTGAACAATAAAAGAGAGAGAGAGAGAGAGAGAGAGAGAGAGAGAGAGAGAGAGAGAGAGAGAGAGATAATTTCTCTCGTTATAAATTATATGGAAGTATATTGTGAAACGTATACTATTTTGTTAAGAAGGCGCACAGGCAAACACGTGAAGGGAAGCTGAAGGTGGTGAAAGTGGTTTCACGATAAATGAATGCTTTGTGCGTAAATCTGATGTTTTGATAAGATAAAAACATCCCCTTCCGAATTAGCACACAAATACTGAGAGAGAGAGAGAGAGAGAGAGAGAGAGAGAGAGAGAGAGAGAGAGAGAGAGAGAGAGATGATATATACATGCATATATACATATATTTATGAATATATATGTATATATATATATATATATATATATATATATATATATATATATATATATATATATATATATGTATATATATACATATATATATATATATATATATATATATATATATATATATATATATGCAGATAGATAGATAAATAGATATATTCATAGAGATAAACATATGCGTGTATATATCGTATACCTCTCTCTCTCTCTCTCTCTCTCTCTCTCTCTCTCTCTCTCTCTCTCTCTCTCTCTCTCTCTCTCTCTCTCAAGTACTATATATATATATATATATATATATATATATATATATATATATATATAAATATATATATATATATATATATATATATATATATATATATATATATAATTATAAATATACATACATACATACATATATATATATGTATATATATATATATATATATATATATATATATATATATATATATGTATATATATACATATATATATATATATATATATATATATATATTTATTTATATATATATATATATATATATATATATATATATATATATATATTTATGTATATATACGTATATATATATATATATATATAT
>NC_090737.1:49386782-49391782 GCF_036898095.1 Palaemon carinicauda
CGCCTTGACAAAAGGCCACCCATTTTCTCCAAGATGACTCATATTGCCTTCTAGTAGATTTGCATTTATATTCCTCAAGGAAGTCTATACTGGCTTTCGATATCCCGAAACGCTTTCTCACCGCTAGGGAGAGAAAATCATGAACTGCAGGGTCCGGGTTTTCTGTAATGAAGCGCAGACAGTTGACTTCTGGACTCGCTGGGTCAGAACTGGATCTGGTAGTGGTACAAACTTCAGCTACGGTTCCAATGCCAGGAGGAACCACACGCTGCTCGGCCACTTGTGGGCCACTATTGCCGCTACCCTTTGAAGGATCTCAGTTTGTTGAGGACCCTCAACAGAAGGTTGTGAGGAGGGAACAGATAAATCTTGGACCATCTGTTCCAGTCGAGGGACATCGCGTCCACTGCTTCCGCTAAGGGGTCCTCGTACGGGGCACGTACAGGGGCAACTTCTTGTTGTCTTTCGTCGCAAAGAGGTCTATCTGCAGTTCTGGGACTGATTCAGAATGAAGGAGAATGATCCTGCGTCTAAGGACCATTCCGACTCTATCGGTGTGAACCTGGATAGAGCGTCCGCTGTCACATTGCGGACTCCTTGAAGGTGAACTGCCGACAGGTACCACTTCTTCTTTTCCGCCAATCGGAAGACGGCCAACATCACCTGGTTGAGAGGTGGTGACCTCGATCCTTGTCGATTCAAGTATCTTACAACTACCTCGCTGTCTATTACCACTTTATGTGGAACGAATGACGCGGGGAGACTTTCTTTAAGGTAAGGAGTACTGCCCTAGCTTCTAGAAAGTTTTATGAGAAAGGTCTTGAATAGCCTGGACCAAGTCCCCTGGACTTTTTTCCGATGAGAGTGACCTCCCCATCCCTCCTTTGAGGCATCTGAGTGAATCGTCACCGACGGGGGAGGTGGCTGAAGAAGAACCTGACTTCTTTAGATGTCTGGCTTGGGACCAAGGCCTGAGAAGAGTACTTAGCCGAAGCGGCTGGTCTTCTCAGATCTCTTCACGCGTTTGATGCATAACTTCTCCAAACTCCGATTGCATCCTTTAGCTGTGCTCTTAGCACTGGGTCTGTCATCGAAGCAAACTGGAGAGAGCGCAGTACTCTCTCCTGCTCGTGTCTTGATATCCTTTCGGAATCTTGAAGTCTCTTGACAGAACCCGCTATCTCCTTCCTTTTCTTCGCCGGGGTGGAGAAACGGTGTGACAAAAGGTCCCAGTGGGTCTTAGTCACTGGAACTTTTGAGATGGAGAAAGTCGAGACTTTTTCTGTTGATCTTGAAGCCTAGGTACTCTAGGAACTGGATCACTTGACTGGAAGCTTGCAAGCATTCTGTCTCGGATGCTGCCCACACCAACCAGTCGTCCAGGTAGGCTACTACCTGAATTCCCTTTAGGCGAAATTGTTTGAGAGCTACGCTCGCAAGCTTCGTAAAAATCCTTGGGGCTATGTTTAGCCCGAATGGCATGGCTCCGAAGGCGTATAGTCTTCGTTGTAGCCTGAACCCTAGGTAGGGGGAGAGTCGATGGCTAATTGGAATGTGCCAGTAGGCGTCTGACAAGTCTATAGAGACGGAATATGCCCTCTTGGGCAGTAAGGTCCTTATGTGTTGCAGTGTTAGCATTTTGAATTTGCAATTCACTATGAACTTGTTAAGTGGCGACAAGTCCAGAATGACTCTGAGCTTTTCCGAGTCTTTCTTGGGAACACAAAACAGCCTCCCTTAGAAATTGATGGGCTTCACCCTTTTTCTCCAACCGTTCTTGAACGTACTCCTCCATAACGGGGGTGGAGTGTTGGAAAAACCGAAGGTACGGCGGTGGAGTGCTGTACCATCTCCCGCCCAGTCCATTCTTGAGTAGGCTGTGGGCCCAGGGATCAAAGGTCCACCGATCCCGAAATTTCAGAAGTCTTCCTCCTACTGGTATCACCTCACTTGGACTGCCGTCCTGAGGTCTTGCCTTCCTGACCACGACCACCCCTGAATCCCCTTCCCCTTGAGGGGCGTCTAGACGAGCCTCTGGCTGCTCCTCTAGGCTTAGCTCGAAAGGAATTAGACTGCCCTTCGAACGCTGGGGTGAATGCCGTGGACTGTGTCGACACGGCCTGGGGTACCCACTGAAAGGTGGTCGGGGTTTGTGCCACGATCTGGGGCACTGGGGGCAATGGCAATTGCAGTTGCTGTTGCTGTCTAAGAGACTTGGCTGGCCGAGACGGTAGCCTAGTCCTCATAGTCTTCCTCTTTGGTTGAGGACCCTCATCCGGGGAAGATTTTATTTTGATAGCCAGGCCCCACTTCTGGAGAAGGTTTCTATTCTCCAGGGCGGCTTTATCAAAAACTTCTTTGACCAAGTCGGTAGGGAAAAAAGGTCTTTTCCCCAAATGTTGGAGGAGATTAGTTTCTTTAGCTCGTGCCTCACCGTAGCCGAGGTAAACACGAACTCCCTACAAGCTCTCCTTGCCTTGACGAAGCCATAAAGGTCCTTCGTCACTGTGGCCAGATGAGGCTTGGCCACTACCATGAACATTTCATGGACCTTGGGGTCACTTGCCATCGTCTCGAGAGTAGTCTGAAGAGACATTGAGGCAGTCAGTCCTTCTTTTGTATCGAACTCACTTCGCAAAAGAAAGTCGGACAGCTTAGGGAGGTCCTTGCCGAACTGACGTCCGGCAATATCAGCCTCCAACTTTCCCACTGAGAACGTAAGATGGACGTCCTTCCAGTCTTTGTGGTCCATAGGCAGGGCCAGCGACAAGGGTTTACACTCCTCTAGGGAGGGGCAAGACTTGCCGGCCTCGATTGCTTTTAGTACAGCCAGAAACCCTTTCTGTAAAAAGGGGGAAGGCTCTAGTAGGCGAGGACACAAAGGAAGGGAGCTTCCTATTCAATGCAGCTACCTTTGAGTTAGAGAAGCCCCTCTCTTTCATCGAGGATGAAAGTAGAGCTTGAGCCTTAGCATGGTCCATCACTATGACCTCCATCGGCTCTGTCTCCTCCTTTGAAGCTGGTTCCTTCCTCAGCCGGACATAACAGTCCGGATATGATGCCTTGCTGGGCCAGAATTCCACCCTCCAGGGGAACTGAGCCCAGCTTATCCGAGATGAAGATCTTTCCAGTCGTCATCGGCATGTGCTCAGCATACCTCCATGGGTTAGCATCTGAGCACAAGGGAAGGTCTTTCACATTGAGCTTTTTCTGGGGCCCATGAGATTCTGCAAGGCACTGCATTCGCAGTTCCATTGCAGCCGCCTTCTCCTGATTCTCCTTCTGCATTTGTTGGATCATTCCAACAATAGAAGAGAGGGCCTGTCCCAGCTCTACTGGGAGACCGGCCGATGTAGAGGGGCTTGAACTTCATCCCGGGCTTCTGCCAGGAGGTCTTCCTCTTGACACCCGTCCACATCAGATATCCTGTCATTTAGCTGGATGTCTTGCATCGCGACCGCGACTTCAGCATCCACCTGGATCTGAACTTAGGGGATCTCCTCTTGAGGCTGGGGAATCACTGCATCAGCTGATGCCTTAGGGAAAAAATACGCCGTCATCTTCTCACTTGGAAGATAAGGGCCAGAAGTGTTCTTTTGGAAGCCCCTTACCCAGGTACGAAGCTTCTTCCTAGCTATTTAAATGTCTCATTAATCAGGTTAGTGCACACAGTACATACCTGAGGGTCCCAATACCGGAGATCATCCTTGGAGACAGCGTATGCTGCGTGTCTCCTACAAAACTCATGTCCGCAGAGGTTCTTGCTGCTAACATTGCAGAAAGCACTTCCCCACTTCGGAGTGTCCTTCTGTAAAGAGAAGAAATTTCCATGAGTATCAAGTGAACTATGTATCACTGGATATGCATAGTATAGCATAACAATTCAGAAAGGAAAGACACACACTTGTGTTTCCCTCACAACCATTGTTGCAGCCTTCCAGATAATAAAATCAAAATGGTTTATCTCTACTAGAGTAACCAATGCAAGGTTTCCAGAGGAAACAGGTGGAGCTCACACCTAGGCAATGATTTTAAAATCCTGGATAATAGACAGGGAAGAACTCTGCTTCCTATCTGAGGGCAACAGCAAAGGGCTGTGCAAGAAAGCACAATAGTGTTAGAAGATACAGTGCTGTACCTAAACCTTTACTATAGTTTTCTTCTTACTGTATATGCTATACAGAAGAATACTAGTACAGTATAGGAGGATGTGTGCCGGCCTGCCTTTGCCGGCCGGCACACACCACAACTAGCTTTAAAGTATACTACTTAACAGCTATAGGGCGGCAGCAATCTGGTTCAAATGCCTGTGCCGGTCGGCAGCAGCTGCCGGCCGGCAACAGCCAGTGTTGGCCGGCAATGACTGCCGGCCAGCAACTACACAAGGTAGTACCCAGCTGCCGGCCACACTCTTGGTGACCGGCAGACAAGGACTGACATAAGCCGGCCGGCAAAGGTACAAGACCGATGCCAGCCGGCAGCAAAAGAACCAGAAGACTACACCTGCCCGGCTGCCGGCCTCATAGGCCGGCAGCCGGGACAGGTACAGCACTAGAAGAAAATAGAATGGATGCCGGGATAAGAGTGTACACAACCCCCCAAGCCCGGCAACCGAAAGAGTGCATATAAGGAAGGGGAGAAACTTAATTCAGGCTTCCTTGACCAATGCCGTCCGGCTCTGCCGGCAGGCATGGATGAGGGACCAAGAGAGGTCCGGGCAGCACTCGAAAACATAAGACCCTTACCGCCCAGCATCTCTGCCGGCCGGCAATGGGCTTAGTCAATTCCACATCCCAACCTATACTAGGTCCAGAAGTAGAATGACGTACAGTACAGTAATACCCCTGTCGGCCAGCTCTGCCGGCCGGCAAGGTACAGTAGAGTAATGGCTAGGCCATTACGGATATAGAGGGGGAAGGGACAAGAGGGTCCTGCCAACCTTGCTTTAGTGACAGATCACCCGCAGCCAAGAACTTTGTCTTAGCCTAAGGTAGATCTAA
>NC_090737.1:49396782-49401782 GCF_036898095.1 Palaemon carinicauda
AATTATAAAAATCTTATGCAACATGCATAATGAACTAATTGAACCATGGTGCCAGAGAGTAATATACAGATAAGGAATAGGAAATTTAATAGACCTTAAGTTCCTGTCCAACAAATTAAGATGAGAATTAACAACTGGAGATCTGACAGGAGAACAATACTCGAAAAATGGGTGAAATGAAAGAATTAAAACACTTCTTCAGAACAGATTTATCACCATAAATCTTGAAAGAATTTCTCAATAACCCAATTTTTTTTGCAATTGAAGAGGACACAGACCTAATGTGTTTCTCAAAAGTAAATCTGCTGTCAAGAATCACACCTAAAATTTCAAAAGAGTCACACAAAGTTAAAGAAACCTTATCAATGCTGAGATCCAGATGTTGAGCAACCACGGTCCTTTACCTACTTACAATCATACATTGATTTTTGTTAGGATTCAACTTCATACCCCACAATTTGCACCAAGCACTAATTTTAGCTAGATCTCTATTAAGGGATTCAGCAAGCCAAGATCTACATTAGGAGATGGAATTGATACAAAGAGAGCAGCATTATCTGCATATGCAACAAGCTTGTTTTCTTGACCAAACCACATGTCGTGTATATAGTATGAAAAGTAATGGGCCAAGAACATTACCCTGAGGAACACCAGATATCACATTCCTATATTCATTATGGTCCCTATCAATAACAACTCTTTGCGATCTATTACTTAAAAATTCAATAATGATGCTAAGAAACGACCCACCCATTCCCAAAGCTTGAGCTTGAATAAAAAGGGAATCAGGATTAACACGGTCAAAGGCCGCACTAAAATGAAGGCCAATCATACGAACTTCCTGACCACAATCAAGGGATTTCTGTACACCATTGGAGATTGTAAGAAGGGCATCACATGTTCCAAGGCCTTTACGAAATCAAATTGCAAACTAGGGAACGAAGGAATACCTTCAGCAAACTTATCAAGACGTTTTGCCAAAAGACGTTCTAAAATTTAGATAATATGGGATTTATGGGAATTGGGCGGTAATCAGTTGGAAAAACACATTTACATAGTGGGATAACATTACCAGTTCTCCAACAAGTGCTCAAAGCTCCTCTTCTCGCTAACTTGCGCAAAATAGCAAATAACTTTGGATCTAAGAAATCTGCAACCTTTATAAAAAAAAAAAAGCAAAACTACCATTTCGGTCTACACTTCCAAAAGCATCAAGGTAAATCAAGAGAGCTTTAATTTCACGAGAAGGAAAAGATAAACTAGTTAGTTTAGCCGCAGGAAAACAGGAATGAGGAAGATCTAGTTCCTCATTACTCTGCTTGCTCTCAAACACATCTGCCAAAAGGATTCCCTTTTCCTTTGGACAGTGTATGACAGAGCCATCTGGTTTAAATAAAGGAAGAACTGATGCATTTACACCAGAGAGTGCAGATTTGAGGGTATTCCACCACTTATGATACTGGGTTGTACTAGAAAGGGTTACTTTTATGAATCAGTTATGTCCTGTTGCCTTGAGGTTTTGTATATAAGGAGAATGTTCTACAATAATATAACTCAGTCGTTTCCAACCTGCCTTTGAGTTCACAACCTTACTCGGCGCCGTCACATTGGTGACCCCGGAAGTCGACTCGCTCCCACTGCCTTCCTCCCCCACCTCCCTCGCCCCTCCATCGTTGGTACTATGACGGAGACGGACTCTACTACAGCAGTTGGCGTTGCGGCCGCCCCATTGAAACTTTCACCGTTCGCCACCGCAGAGGCGTTTGCTTGGTTTCAACGCGCAGAAGTCCACTTCCGTATCAGGGGCGTGACTCGCTCAACCACCAAAGCGGATTATGTTCTCGCGGCGATACCCGAGGACACCTTCCCAGAAATATCCGACTGGCTTTGTGAACAAGGAGACACCCCAATAGCGTATGAAGCCCTCAAAACATACCTTCTACAGCAGTACTCGCCGTCGCCAGCCGCCCGTATAGCAAAGCTTTTTCAGCTCTCGCAACAACCGTTGGGGGACCAAAGGGCTTCGCTTGCCCTCAGGGAAATGACCAGTATCCCTCGCCTTCAACCTGCCGCAGACGGCTCTCCTCGTGAGGTGAACCTACTTCGTGCCCTTTGGATACTCCGTTTACCCGAAACTGTACACGCTGCCATACCCGATGTCGATAGTTTACCCATAAAGGACTTGATGACCAAAGACGACGCCCTTATGGACAGCCACTTCAAGACCTCCATCAACGCCTCCACCCCTGACGACGAGGATGCCTATTCAACGTCAACCGAAGCTGACATGAATGCCGTAGGACATACACGCCTACCCCATGACGTGCCGAAGCGGCGACAAAGCCGCCCACCACACACCAATCGCTCGCGCCCCAACGAACGACTTCTAAAGCCACTTACTACCTCCCATCCGCCGCAGTTTTGCTACTACCACTTCAGATTCGGGGCAACCACGAAGAAATGTGCCAAAGATTGTCAGTGGCCAAAAAAAGTGTAAGTAGGCCATCGCTTGTAGCGGTGGCCTCCCATGTTTCTAATCTTTTCTTTTTACAGGAAGCAGGAACGGGCGTGCGATTTTTGGTAGACACGGGTGCTTGTCGTTCTCTTTTGCCAAGGAAACTCTTCAAGGCACAACGTAGTCTGTCTACATCTGTCGACGTCCGCTTGGTAGCTGCCAACGGATCTGCGATACCCACCTACAGTTACGAGAACCTCACATTATCGTTCGGAAACGGTAAATTCAATTGGAAGTTTCTCGTTGCTGACGTCACAATGCCAATCCTCGGTGCGGATTTCCTCTCTCATTTCCACCTTCTGGTCGATGTCGCCCACCGACGATTGGTCAACGCAGACTCGTACTTGTCGACACCTCTTCAAGGCACAACGTAGTCTGTCTACATCTGCCGACGTCCGCTTGGTAGCTGCCAACGGATCTGCGTAACCCACCTACAGTTACGAGAACCTCACATTATCCTTCGGAAACGGTAAATTCAATTGGAAGTTTCTCGTTGCTGACGTCACAATGCCAATCCTCGGTGCGGATTTCCTCTCTCATTTCCACCTTCTGGTCGATGTCGCCCACCGACGATTGGTCAACGCAGACTCGTACTTGTCGACACCTCTTCAACCCGCCCCCTCTAACCTCGCTCTCCACATCAGCGCACCCACGGATGCCTACGCCCACCTCCTCACGTCGTACCCGGAAGTTTTCCGTCCAGAACTTCGCCAAACGCCCACGGTTCCTGCCAAGCACGGTATTAATCACCATATCAAGACGACGGGACCCCCAGTCTTCGCAAAATTCAGACGTCTGGCACCGGAACGATTGGCAGCCGCCAAACAGACGTTCGCCGAAATGGAGAAAATGGGCCTTTGCCAAAAGGCCTCCAGCCCATGGTTGTCACCCTTACACATCGTTCTGAAGAAAGACGGCTCCCTCCGTCCGTGCGGGGATTACAGGCGCCTGAACATGCAAACAGAACCGGATCACTACCCCCTCCCAAACATTGCCGATGTAACCTCCTACCTGCACAAAGCGAAGGTTTTCTCTACGCTCGACCTCCTGAAGGGGTATTATCAGGTGCCTATGAACCCAGAAGACATCCCCAAGACCGCCATCACCACTCCGTTTGGCACATACACCTTCAATTACTCCTGTTCTGGCCTTCGTAATGCTGGGGCAACGTTTCAACGTCTCATGGATGGCATCTTAGGGGACCTCCCTTTCTGTGCATGTTATGTGGACGACATACTTGTGTTCTCCTCCTCAAAAGAGGAACACATCCGTCACCTGCGCATCGTGCTCGACCGCCTGCAACAAAACTGCCTTGTAGTCCGGTACGACAAGTGTACCTTTGGTGCCAACGAAGTGTCGTTCTTAGGGCACCGTATCACTCCTGAAGGAGTCCATCCTCTCCCTGAGAAGGTAGAAGCCGTTCAGAATTTCCCCGCGCCCTCGACCGTCAAAGCTCTGCAGGAATTCTTGGGCATGATCAACTATTATCACCGTTTTCTGCCAGCCATTGCCGCCACTCTTGCTCCCCTCTACGCCTCCCTCAAGGGCAAGCCGAAGGACCTGAAGTGGGGTCCCCTTCAAGAAGCAGCCTTCTGCAATGCAAAGAAGGCCCTATCAACTGCTGCGGCTCTCACTTTTCCTATCCCACATGCCCCTCTCCTTCTCTCCACCGATGCCAGCGACGTCGCTATTGGTGCAGTACTCGAGCAGGTGGTCAAAGGCTCGCCTCGCCCATTGGCCTTCTTCAGCAGAAAACTGTCCAAGGCAGAATCGGGTTATTTTACCTTCGATCGAGAATTGCTGGCGGTGCACTTGGCTGTCCGTCACTTTCGCCATTTCTTAGAAGGTACGCCCTTCGTCATTCGCACAGACCACATGCCTCTGGTGCACGCCTTCACTCGACAGTCTGACGCCTGGTCCGCCCGTCAACACCGACATCTCTCCGCCGTGGCTGAATACAATTGCACCCTCCAATACGTCCCTGGGAAAATGAATCCCGTTGCCGATGCCCTGTCAAGAAACACGTTGGCTGCCATTCAACTGGGATTGGATTACTACCACGCCCTGGCCGAAGCCCAACGACAGGATCCAGAGTATCAAGCTTGTAGGACATCCTGCACGTCCCTCCGTTGGGAAGATTTTCCCTTCGAAGACTCCAACGCCACCCTCCTCTGTGACGTCAGTACTGGTAGACCGCGACCTTGGATTCCTGCTCCCATGCGCCGACAGGTGTTTGATTTCAACCACGGCCTTTCACATCCCTCGTGCCGTTCTACTGCACAGCTGCTGAAGGCAAAGTTCATTTGGCACGGCATTTCTAAGGATGCTAAGGATTGGGTCCGCGCCTGTACTTCTTGCCAAACTTCCAAAGTACATCGACACACGGATTCAGGAGTGGGCACCTTTCCTCAACCTCAGTGTCGTTTCGCACACATTCACGTCGACGTTGTAGGACCCCTACCCACATCACAAGGACATCGTTACC
>NC_090737.1:49406782-49409282 GCF_036898095.1 Palaemon carinicauda
GGAATGGATAACTTCATGAAAGTAATCTGCTCACAGCCAGTTATTTATCTTTCAACTGATTTTCAAATGAGAAAATAGTTTGAAATTGTATATATCGGAGTTTATTTTTATGATTTCGTCCGATGGCTAATAAACCTAGTGAAAATTATAATAAATACTTATGAGCATATCAAGATCAGTATTCTCTAGGCCAGAGGTCTAGAGAATTATAACGTTTTACAAGAGAGAGAGAGAGAGAGAGAGAGAGAGAGAGAGAGAGAGAGAGAGAGAGAGAGAGAGAGAGAGAGAGAGAGAGAGAATAGATTTAGGGAAAAATAGAAACGTAACTTTTAAGGTGAGCGGATGATTTCTGGAATTTTGCTGCTTACGAAAGCTTTCCAGAGATCTACGTCCAACTTTCACGCGACCAAAGCCTTTCTATCTCCCTCCTAAAATCCATTCTCTCCCATCTTGCAGAATGCTACTCCTTTCCCATAATGGATTCTTTATTATTTCATCCGGGTTCAGATACCATTTTGATAGAATGGTTGTATATCTACTGCTTCTACAATTCACTGCTACTGGACTTCGATATTATTCTATAAACTGGTGTACCCTAGCTGTCAAAAATGACATCTAAATATCTAAATATATATGTACACACACGCAGAGGTTCATCCCATTAACAATAAACCCGCTATTTAACCAAATTGTGGGAGAGTGTGGTTTCTGAGTGTATCTCTTGGGGTACCCCTCTTACCAGGGTATGACTATTTCCTCTCTTCATTGAGCGTGACGGGAAATATATATATATATATATATATATATATATATATATATATATATATATATATATATATATATATATGTGTGTGTTTGTGTGTGTGTGTGTGTATGTGTATGTGTACATTCTCAAATAAACTATCAAGAGAAAGTTATATATATATATATATATATATATATATATATATATGTGTGTGTATTTATATATATATATATGTATTTATATATATATATATATATATATATATATATATATATATTTATATAAATACATATATATATATATATATATATATATATATATATATATATGCATATATATATATGTATATATATACACATATATATAGACAGACAGAAACTTGCTCTTTATTATATAGGTGGGACTGTTGACATTTTTAGGGACACGTGTCCACGTTGAAAATTATCTCAAATCTCCTATCGAAGCTTTCCACAGCTACACCTCCTGACACCGCATTTCCTAACCATGACCATCAGTGTCAAAGCGAAAATCACTTTCAATATCATGTCACGTTCGAATAGTCCTGCCATCCATTGCGTGAACCTGTCCTGTGCTAACAGTAAAGTGACCAGAAGCTTAGGTCATTGGCGATTTGGTAGGGCATTGTTATTGGCATTTCAAAGGAGGGATAGCCACGAGGCAGATTAACGAATTTCCGTAATTTCTCTAATTACTAACTTTCTTGCTATATATAGATTTTATCTGTTTATACCTCCAATGTAAATTCATTTAGTTGTTTTAAAGCATATTTGTCATAGTTAGTGAGCATTTATGCTCTCTCTCTCTCTCTCTCTCTCTCTCTCTCTCTCTCTCTCTCTCTCTCTCTCTCTCTCTCTCTCTCTCTCTCTCTCTCTCTCTCTCTCTCATTTGTGTATCTATGTGATATAATCCTTGTAACCATTTACTCAAGTTATTTCCTATTTTCTAAATAGCTAATTCTGGGCATGTTCAGGAAAATAGTTTAACAATGCTCGCTGTATATTATAATTCATCTAACATAAAAACGGTTCCATATGACCACATTCACATTAATGTTATATGGTAGGAAGGGACAATATTAGACACCCCAGCTTGCAGCGTGAAATAAATGCTGTCAATCTCCTCCCTTTAACATAGGAAAGTTTTTTCCACGATTTCACCAGTGAAGCCCTAAATTTAATCCTCCAATTTAAGCTGATACTAGATACCAAACAGCTTTATCCCTTTCATTGTGAATGTTTCATTCCTATTTAATAAATCAAATTATAATACAAGAAGATTGATTATTTTTCATATAGTAAGCTTTTCTTGAGTAGCACAATTTTTTAGCGTTACGTTTGACATTAGAATTTTCTTTGCTAATTGCAAGCATTCACTTTATCTAAATCTCGTATTCATATAAAAAAGAACCATTTTGAGACTTTTTTATATTATATGCAATATATAAACTTCTATTATCCCACAGAGATATAACATTTTAATTGGATTGCAATCATTTTCTACCGTCAGCAATTGTTTCAAATGTTTAAGTTGTTGCCCACTTCCATTTTGATACTCGTTTCATCTTGGTCGGAATATTTGATTCGCACTTGATAAAGTTCATCAGAAAATACAATTGATTAATCAAGTGTTAGTTGGAATCGCCGGCTTTAAAATTATACCTGACCCTTCTTGATTCACAGTCTAATTAGTGTGACATCAGATATCAATGTCATTCGACCATTCTCCCTTAATGAG
>NC_090737.1:49419282-49434282 GCF_036898095.1 Palaemon carinicauda
TGTTTCCTGTTTTGCAGAAATTCTTTTACCCATTTTCCTATCTTTCCTACAATATTATGCTCTCTCATTTTTTTCTTCAATATATTATGGTCTACCTTGTTAAAGGCTTTTGCAAAATCTAGATAGATCACATCTGTGTCTTTTTCATTTATCATATTTTTGTACATGTTTTCATAGTGTGCTATCAGTTGAGTTTGTGTACTTTTTCCGGACACAAAACCGTGTTGACCTGTATTTAAATAAATCATTTTTAACCAAATGATTCATTATTTTCTTTTTTATTACCCTTTCATACACTTTCATAATATGTGATGTTAGACTAACAGGTCTATAATTGCTTGCCTCTAGTATTGATCCACTTTTGAAAATAGGGGTTTTATAAGCTATTTATGTTTGACATATATATTGCTCATATCTACACTTTGTGTTAGCAGTATTGCAAGCGGCTTCGCGATAGTGTGTGCATTTTTTTTAACAAATTCACTGGAACTCCATCTGGTCCTGCCGCCGATCCATTTCTAATTTCCCTTGTAGCCTGCACAATATCTGCTTCATTAATATCTATATCCGTTAAATATTAAAAATGTTCTTCTCTCATTTCTGTTTCATTATTTTCATTCGCAATTCTTGGCATGAACTCACTCTTATATTTTTCTGTTAATAAGTTGTATATTTCTTTTTTTTTATTCGTTAACCGTCCCTCAATGTTTAGAGGGACTATTTTTAATCTCTCTTTATTCATCTTTTTTCCATAGGAGTAAAGTACTTTGTTTTTTTTTTTTATTTATTTATTTTGAAGTGTTCTTTCTCCTAAGTCCCTTTTTTCATTTTCTTTCGATTGTATAATGTTTTGTTCTGCATTTTCTATCTAACTTTTTATTTTCATAATTTTCCATACATTTTTTTTCTTTTGTAAGCTTTTTTTTCCATTTTCTAATTTTCTGAAATAAAATCCTTCTGTCTCTTGGTATGCATGTCTGATGCTTATTTTTTTTTTTTTTTTTTTTTTTTTTTACATATTTTTCAGCAATTTTCTCCAGTATTTTGTACAGTATATCCGTATCCACCTGTATATTATCACTTACGAATACATTTTTCCATTCTTTGTTCAATTCTTCATATATCTCTGACCATTATTTACTCTTACTATAAGAATTATATTTTCATATCCTTCCCATCGTTTGGTGCTTTGATTATCTCTGCGATCACTTGCTTGGGAATGGACTATTAATTCTATGAAATTGTGGTCGGTGATTCCCATCTTATACACTATTATTCCTTTAACATTATTCACCTCATTCACAAATACTAATTCTAGGACATTGTCCTTTCTTGTTGGAATGTCGTTTATTTGTTGCATATTATCTTCTAATAGCATATCTTGAAGCTTTCCAAATGGCCTCTTATCTTCTACGCTACTATTACTCTCTTTCTTATATGCATATATACAACCACTTTCTTCTATCCATTCTTTCAAATCCACGAAATGAAAGTTAAAATCTCCGGATAGGACTATATTCCAGTCTTTATAGTTTCTACATATATCATCTATTTTTTTTCCATTATTTTGTAAAACTCCTTAGTATTTGGGGGCCTGTAAACTATAATATTCACTAGTTTTTCATATTCATATTCTACCACAATCAATTCCCATTCTGTGTTGCTGTATTTTTCACAGACTTTTCCATTATTTATGTCTTTTCCATATATTGCAGTTCCCCCTTGATTCCTATTTGTTCTGTGTGATCTATATGTTTGGAAACCCTTTATCTGATCATCACTGCCAGTCTCTTGGAAATACCATGTTTCACTTATATCTAATATATCTATTTTTTTTTTATTTGGGTTAGAACTCTATTTTCCTTTTTAGAGTTACTCGTAACTAAACCCTGTGCATTCATCACTATTATGGTTTGTGTTTCATCCCCATTATTTAATATTGATAATAATATGGATTCTCCCATGCTTACTTCCTGTTCTGATATGATGTTCTTTTCTTCATTTCCAGGAATTCTGCCATTAAGCAATCCAACTTTTCTATATTTCCTCTTTCTCCTTCATATTTATTTTTGTGTGTATACCTGTAGTTATCCCCATATCTGCACCAACCCCTGGCATTATAGATGAATTCTTTGTAGCTGGGATTAATTGTGCATATTTGGGTTGAAAGGCATCATATCTTGGGGCCTTTTGTGCATAGTATGGTATATACTCGGCTTGTTTTTTTGTTTCTATTTTTGTTTCATTTTTGCTTTCATTCATGGTTGCTGAATGCATATATCAACAATTTTTGTTGAATTTGCATCCTTTTCCTTCTTTCAGGTTTTTACATGTTTTTGGATGGAGATCTCTGCATTCGTCTCCATATCCGTCTAAATACGCACATTTACCATATATATTTCATAAATATGGCATATCTTTGGATGCTTGTAGTAGCATATTTTGCCAAATCTGCAATTCCCTCTTTTCAGTGAAATTCCAACTACTGTATATCTTGCTTTTTTTTTTCTTGTTCTTGCTCTTCCCTAAAAGTATGTAGGTCCAGGTAGAGTCTCTTGGGTCTATTATTTGTTTCCATCTGATAATTTATTTCTTCGTAAGTATGTTGTTGGATGGCATCATTTGTTGTATCAATGATTTCCTCTGCATCCTTACACATATCCTGTTCATTTTTCTCTTCTTCTTTTTCTTCTTCTTCTTCTTCTTCTTCTTCTTCTTCTTCAACTATTGGCAGATTCAGTCTCGACTTAATTATATTTTCTATCCAGACTAAGCATGTTGAGCAGAATACCTTTGTGTCTTTATTATTTATTTTTTGATGCACTTCACCCTAGGTTGGATGTGTTGGTACATGACATGCATCGCATTTCCTGGTAAGCTGTTGTGGATTAACAATGGAATACCAAATCTTACATGTATTGCACCATTTTGGCATTCTTTTTCCCAATGCATCAATCAGCATATTCACCATATTGGACTTCTTATTATTCTTTGATGGAATGTGTTGAGTGATGTAAACTTTCTTTATAAGTCTCTTTATTACCTTGATCTTCTTTGGAATTTCCTCTATTATTTTGCTGATGTTTTCCACATTGGTTGGAGTTACTAGCAACCTCTGTTACCAAATGGTCTTGTTCTTGTCTCATCAACTCATGGAAGAGAGAGAGAGAGAGAGAGAGAGAGAGAGAGAGAGAGAGAGAGAGAGAGAGAGAGAGAGAGAGAGATTTATGGAGATAGAAATAAGGAGGAAATTTTTGTTTTATGGCAAGATTTTCGCTTTTCAACTATGCTCATCTAAGTTAGAATGTTAACAGTTCTTATACCCTTTTTGTGCTAGAAATGTAACTTTCCGTACGTAAGCCCGACATTTTGAGTCTATGAAAGAATTTGTGAAGAAGAAAAACTACGAAACAAATCAAATTTCCAGTTATTTCGTATTCTGTACAACAAGCAACCCTAATCATGCTACAAGGCTCCCTTATACTCGATGATATAAAATAACTCCATGCTGAAACATCGAAAGAAAGCAAATGATGCTGAAACCTTTTGGAACGAGAAATAAGAGCTTTAAAATACTGCCGTATGGACGCCTTCAGGGAACTGTTAGTCCAACGGATTGCAATCAAAGAGAAAGGAAAATTTCGCCTTACGGTGGATATTTTTGAATTCTTATATCATAAAAAATTTAAATTTTGAAGGAATAGTTTTAAACTTTGATTAATCTTTTACATTACAAGAACCTTAGAATATCTGGCAATTCCACTATAGTTTCTAAGGTCTTTATATTGTTGACAGAGAATACGGGGCTTAGTGTAAATCTGTTTTCGACTCTGTTCAGGTGTTGCTGTACTTTTTTATCTTATTTATCATCTTTATATTCCTTTATTTATTGCAATTTCATAAAAGGTCATCTTTTCCCAAACCTCCAAAGTCCTTTGACTGTTCCTCTCAGTAAACTCTACATGAACTTTTAAGAAGTTTGGCTCGATTTCACTTATTTGTAGACTTGATTTACTCATTCGATATATTCGACAATTATTGTAAAGGTATTCGAATGGCTTCATTATTTTTCTTTATTATTTTCTATATATTTTTCTGAAGTGTCTAAAATGTTCTTTCCAAGTTCTTTTCATAAACATTTTCTTTCCTCCTTTAATAGTCTATTTATTGTTTCTAAATTTGAATTACCACCAATTCCTTCTGAAAGTTATTTTAAAAATCATTTCAGAAATACCTTATCATAAGTTTATCACACACAGAAATAATGATAACAATGAACGAAAATTAGGACAACTTATGAGGGTGACCCCATTCGTTCTTAGTGCATGTTTTATAAATTAGGGAGCTTATAGTATATCCAGGAAATTATACAATTGATTAACAAGATTCTTAGCCTTTATAATGAAAAAAAAAATATATCTATTATCAAACTGAATAAATGTTTTCCATGACCAGCATTTGCCAAAGTCCAAAATATGAGTAGAACAGCAATTACGCGTATTGGAAGGATTTAGTTTTCTCTTTTAATATCATTCATTTATGAATGTTTTTATTAGATTTTTGTTACCACCAACAACAGACTTTATTACACATGAAAAGTAGCTCGCGTACAATTATTTAGATTTGCTATGAATTTCATTAAGTATTGCTTTATAGATTCCTAAACCCCATTTCTCTATGATAATATATATTTCTTTAGTGGGTCATGATAATAGAAAGGACATTTTCACTAGTATTGATATTCCCTTCTGTTTATCAAACAAATATAATGAATATAGTACTAATCATTCATTTTTATTACAAGACTTAGTAATCGGACAAAAGTAAGTTTGATTTAATTTCTTTCTTTTAAATCATCACTTCTAGTAAAGATTTAAAATCATTTGGTGGGATATCAATGAGAAACTTACCACAGAAAACTTTCAGGAAATTGTAATATTACGTCTATTGTTTAAAAAATTAATTTATCACTGAACTTTACCTATCACGTAAAACTAAGTACAATATTCATTGGAATAAAAAACAATTGGTCGACTTAACATGAAAACGGGATTCCTCAAAAGAGAAATATCGCAATTGACTTTCACCTTTCATGTGGCAGATGAATGTTTCCTGGGCTAAGGACAGTCTCAGAACGTAGGATGGTCCTGTATTAAGAGATCGTCCAAGGAGCTAATAGATTCCGCTGCAATGCAAAACGAAAGAAATATATCAACATTAGGTTTTTTCTTTATATCTGGATTTGGTTGTATTTCAGTGTATTATTTAGATTTAAATGCCGTATTAAAACACAATTAATCCTTAATTATCTTTACTCTTAATAAGGAAGGATTAGTTCCAGTTACAGTTTATTTAATATTGTTTTAAACGCCAGATCCCAAATGTCCCAGAGGCAGTTAGTAAGAAAACAGAGCAAATTGTTACTAATTATTTAAACTATTGAGCAACTATATAACCAGAGTGAAAAGGAGTATAAGATTTAACTTGCATTTTTCTAAGAACTTTGAGGACAAGGAAACGAGGAAATAAAAAGGTAAAGAATATTCAAAGAGTAATGCACCTGACTCAAGTGTTTATCTAAAAACGAAACTTTTATTTAGAAACAGCGGACCACGATCAATCAACTGACTTCACTAGACGACTTAAGAGCTAGCTCACGTAGACATTGAATAAAACATCAAGATGGATGACTTTGGAAACTCTCCCGCGTTTAGCTCAAACGTTTTTACAATATATGTAATATTTCATTTTCAACAAAGACGGGACAAAGACTATTGCAAGAATGACAGTGATTTATTTAAGCTCAATAATCGTAACTGATATGAATTTTCATATCAATCGGATTGCGATAAAAAATATTGCAATATTTAGGTTAATTTATTTGAAAAGGTGAATGAAGAACATCGCATTGTTAAAACAAAGTTTTAACCCTACGAAATATCGTCTTTAGATTTGTTACGATATATATGTTGAGGAATCTGATTTCGATGTACATATGGGAGAAGAATGGTCATTCTCAGAAGGAAATTATATTGGATAAAGCTAAACATTTTCCTTTGTCTTTACAACTACCATGTTAACTTGTATCATTCAGAACAGGAGTTCACAGGAATGTTTCGAAGTTTGTTAAAGTGAAATAATGTTTCTTATAGTTAAATACAGAGAGAGAGAGAGAGAGAGAGAGAGAGAGAGAGAGAGAGAGAGAGAGAGAGAGAAAGAGAGAGAGAGAGAGAGAGAGAGAGAGAGGGAGAGAGAGAGAGAGAGAGAGAGAGATTATAATGAAAGCTGTATGCAGTATGGGTTCACGTCTATTAAAAAATTTTTGTATATTTGTCAAGTTTAATTGCATAACACAAAGTACTCTCAGCAGGCGTGCTTGAAGCCAAATTACCGGTAGATATCTGAAATCATAATTTGAATAGGCAAAATATTACCTTCTTAAAGCAAAGTGATCAGAGATTGGAACACGTATGATTTGGTCGTTTGGACCAGATTATACAACATAACGAATATAGGGATAAGGCTTCGATCATGGTATCATTGAAAAATAAAGAGATATTGCAACATCGCTGATAAGTAAAGATAGAGTACTCTGCGATGATGGATAAAGTTCCGATTAGGAGGTGACTACCCATCTACCAATGACGAATAGTAGATAAGTAAGAAGATATAAAATAAGTGAATGCTGAATAAAATGGCGCGTCTTTAAGAAAATTTGCAGTCTACCTTTATAAATCTACTGATATGGCTTCTTATCCCCAAATCTTGATGTTTATACGATATTGAAAGAAGATATATGGTTTAACCGTACTTTGGATTCAACTGCACGAGGTAAGAATCTTATCTCTAATGTTTGAAATAGGATTTTGGGACAGACAGAATTTTTGGTATAAAGTATTTTTCGCGTCAGTTGATGGAAAACCAACAAGTCTACGACGTCAATCAGGGTTTTGGTGAAGAATAAATAATACATAACGGGAAACTAGGCATGTTACATGTGTACTTCATAGATATGCTCTGACATCTCGAACTTTAACAAGTGAGTTGAGATTAGTACTTGATGGTGTTGATACAGTAATTACTATCAAGTTTTTTTCTCATTAAATAAACATCTGTTCTACTTATTGTGCAAAGCATAGGTAAATGGCGAAGAATGGATACCCTTCCACACCAATTATTTGTAAACTTATTTATGGGAATTTGGTATAAAGAGAAGAATCACCAAAGGAACTCACTGGATTCTGTAAAGTTATTAGAAAATATACCTTGAATTCACTAAGAAACTGCCAGCCAGCCAGGGGCCTCAAATGTTGAAATACTGGACATGATAGTTTTATGTCTCAAGTATTTAAAACCAAACTGATTGATTTCTTGGACAAACTATGGCCAGTGAACCATGAAGATGGAGCATTTTCTGAAGAATATTCAAAATGGAAATATTTGCAAGTTTTAGCGTTTTGGTAAGATGCAGGTAGATTTGATATAGCTTGTGAATTCCCTGTGGCTAGATTTGCAGTCTTAAATCTAATATTGAAACAGTTGCAATATTATTATTATTATACTTTATTGACTTAATATTACAGAAACCTACAAAGGTAAAGATACATCATAAATTGTATACAATAATCTTGCACAAGACAGATTTACCTTAGCGAAAATATTATGTCCAAAAGAGATATATATATATATATATAAATATATATATATATATATATATATATATATATATATATATATATACATATATATATATATGTATATATAAATATATATGTATATATATATGTATATATATACACATATATATATATATATATATATATATATATATATATATATATATATATATATATATATATATATATAAGTAAACAAACAAACTCCGATTAATAGCATAGTAATACCACTCCAAATTTATTTATTATCATTAGTTCTTGAAGAAATCCAGGATTTTAAATACATAATTACAAATATCTATTGGGTTTCCTTCATTCAACAAGTTTACAATGTCCGAGTAATCAAGGTTAGGATATCTCGCAAGAATGTGTGCCCTAAGCAGACATGTTCCTCATCCTGTACCTGATTTTCCGAACGTACACAAAGACGTAACTCACGCGGGATCCTACTCAACATTCCTGATTAAATTTTCAAATTATGTGACATCAGTCTTATCCTTGCTAAAGCTTGTCTCTTGTAATCAGGAATATACATTTCTCTTTTATACACTCTGTGATATAATAGTCCCCTATTAAGTTTTGATCTATATGTAACATACTTAGTTGCATCTAAAAGGTTTGTCTCTTATTAATGACCGAATATTTTCTAATGACTGTCCGCTATCCTCCCCCCTAACACAACTCACTATAAACCTGTAGCCTGGTGTACTGTTATTTCTACACATATTAAATACAAAGTGGAATGGTTCCTCCAAATCTACATTCTCTAATTTAGATGTTAAGAAATTTTTCCTTCTTTTCACAACTTCATATTGTACAGATTTTAAACATGCCTCAACTAAGCACAGAGATACCGATATATTGCTTCTAACACCAAGTAGTTTTCTTAATAGTTTACTGTAAGTCTTTTCTATGCCTCCAACATTCGACGTCAACTAACTTTCAGAACTGTATAACAGGGATGACATCACAGTTGCATGAAATACTTTTATCTTATAGCAAAATGGCATGGTGGTGTTTACAGCACAAAATATTGCAAACTTGTTAACCAACGAAGATGACGACTTATCATGTGCCTACTGTACAGAATTAATTTTTGCATCGTCCAAAAACCAAACACCTAGATACAAATACTGAGAGCAGTATTCAACTTCTAAGTTACCAAACAGGAATGACTCTTTATCCTTTTTATCTCCATTAATAACAAAATATTTAGTCTTGGATGAGTTAACCCCCAAGCCATACTCCTTACCATAGTACAATAGTACTTCAAACTTTTTCATACACATTTCACGAGTTGTTGCGACTATAACTGTGTCTTCCATCAGAAGCAAGGCATGAAATCCTCCCAAAAACCCATCAGTTCCTAGTCTTTCTTTTATCATCTTTATCATTTTATCTATATAAATTACAAATAACAAACAACTCGTTGGTGCCCCTTGTCGCACTCCAACCGAAGATTCCACAGTGGCAGACTTTAAGAGGTTTTTCGTACATTTATACATACCCTAGATTGCTAAAAGCATAAGTTTACCACACCCAATCACCTTCAAGTATTCTAGCATCTTTTTTCGAGGTACTTTGTCATATGCCCTACTGTAGTCTACAAACAACACATGCAACTTTTTTTTCTTGTATTGGGCAAAATCAATTGATAAAGGCAAAGTCATTATTTGCTCAACACACTCCCTTCCCTTTTGCGCCCCTGCCTGGCACTTATCAAGGAAACACCGTAGTGATAATCTATTCATTAGCAACATATCATATATTTTGGCAAGTGTATTCATAATACTAATTCCCCAATAATTGCTGCAATCAAATATATTTCATTTTTTGAACAAGGTTATCAGTTTATTACTACACCAATACAAAGGATAACATGTAAACAGAAATATATAGTTAGAAATTGTAAAAAAGAACAGTTTCTATGAATTAGGTAAGGCTGCAAATAACCCAGGACATATCCCAATAAAACCTCTATTTTTCTTCAAATTCACCACCACGCAATCCAATTCTCTAGATGCGAAAGGATCATCAAAAATAGGAATATAAGGGGCACCACTAACATCAAAATTTTCCTTACCCTGGATAACATAAGGATTCAATAATTCCTCAAAATAAGCTTTAAACTGGACATCCTATGGGCCTTCTTCCCTTTTATCGGAAACATTCCAATTCCAATCTATAGCACGCCAGATCACCTTTGGGTCATCATGGCTTAACAAGCGTTTCCGACGAGGGTGTCTTTGGTCCCATTCATACAGATTATTCTGAGATATAATATTCATGGATCTTGCAACATTATTTATTAAGTTAGAGCAGTCGGTTAGTAATTTTGAAACATCAATTTGGCCATCGTCAATTTCTGGAGGACTATGAGTTCATAATGGCTTTAAAATTCTCTAAATTTACTGACTGATATGTTGGACCCCTGCCTATTATTTCATTCATTTTTTAATAAACATAAGAATTTCCCAAATTAGAAGCTCTCTCTAACAATAAACTTGATGACATTTCCCTTAAAGTAATAAATTCTAAAACAAAAGCTAAAGGTGCATGATCAGATCCCTGAACATCGTTGTTCATCTCAACACTTTGTAGGTTCTTTATCATTTTATTGCTCATTAAACATAAGTCTATTTCTGAGACCCAATTCAACCCTTGCCTATAAGACAAGCTACCTCCAAATTGCTAAATATTCATAGAAAGGTGATTACCTATTACCAAGTCATTACTCCTACATAAGTTTAGCACCTGTTTACCATTGTTATTTAGAACAAAATTTTTTATGCCCACATATGTATAAGGTACATCTTCAGGGTTAATTAAATTAGGTCTTAAAACACGGCCATTAAAATCCCCAAGAACTAGAACTTCAGAAGAACTTCAAACATTAGCCTTCCGTGAGCCGTACAAAGCTGGTTCAAAATACAACGAGTCGTCAGGGTGTATATAAACTCAACCTTATATACATATTCCACAAGGGATGTTTTCACCAACAATGCTATTCCTCCCCTTCTGTCGTTAGACCTGGAGGGGTTGAGGTAAACAGTATAACCAGGAACACCAAATTTGCGACCAGATTTGATTTCCAATAGCCAAATAATATAATAATCAAGAATATATGACAAAATCCTCTCGTCTTGCAATTTATCTTCAATTCCGCAAACATTCTATGAACACAAATTAATACTTTTAAAACTCAAATCTCCCTGTGCATTACCTACAAAAAATTTGGTACAAATCTATCAATGATTACTCCGTCCCGTAAAAGCACACGTTCCTTAGTATCATACTTGATATTGGTGCCCTGGTTCTCTGGTTTTTCTCTCTCTTCCTTTTCCCGTCTCCGAAGTCTATCACGTTCCTTTTTTACAGCAGGTTGAGTGTCTTTTTCTATATAGAAGCTAGAAAAAGGAGGTCCAGATGCTTTCAGGTTTTTTGCTTTATCCAGGATAGCATTTCTTCTTTCTTGACTCTCCACCACCGGAAGAATTGGTCGCTTTCTGCTTGCACTAGCCTGTCATAGTCTCTTGAGACTCCAACCATTCACATTGTAATCCTCACGGTAACCAGATTTGCCCAGAAGTGTTTTTATCTTCTCTGCGTCATTATTACCACAGTCAGTACTATCATCATCTGAAATGCCAGGTAGAATAAGTTTTTTTCTGACGGTCTCTTGCATCTATAGACTCGAGAAATCTTTGCTGGTAGTGGATCACTTTGAATGTTTCATCCAACCTTACTGCAAACTGCATAACCTTCTCTTTTACTTGCTTGACTTGTTCAATATCCTTTTTCGTATTCCTTATTTCCTCCAATAAAACAGCCTTTGATGGATTATTCCTCTCTGCATGTATCATTGCCTTAAGAGCATTTTTTTTTACTGAGCATTCGTCAGCTTTTTTACTTGTGTCTGTGTAAGACCCTTAATATTATCTACATCGTCGTATGACATCGTAAACTAGCGACGGTTCAGTTAGTCTTTAACCCTGGGTTGGTTAGGTTCCAAAGCGGGTACGCCATTACCAATGTGGTACCATAAATGAGACGTCAACTTTCGGATCATATAACTTCCTTATTAATAAATGTATTTGAAATCCTTAAGGTTCTTATTTAACAATATTCATTCGTCAATATTATGTTAGAAGTAAATTGAAAACCAATCTTTTTTAATATATAATTTGGATAATTTAGAAAAATAAGTATATAAAAGTATAAATATATAGAAAATAATCTGTAGAAAATATTTACATTATACATAAGTAACTTTGGCGAACTGCACAATAAAGTTGAATGGCATGGCAGCATTCATGCAAATTTTCAATGTCCTAGGCTAAAAAACACCAAATCTGTGACAAGGGTGAAGATGGGCAATGGCGTGGCACTCGATTAAGGCACTGGGGTGGCACTGGCATGGCACTTTTTGAAGGCAGTGGGATAGCACTTGAAAAAGGCACTGGGGTGGCACTTGAGAAAGGCACTGGGATGGCACCACTCTAACAGCACTGATTGATGATACACTGGTGGAGATGGGGACCTTCCCTGACGGGCTCCTGAAGGGGGTCAAGGTCATGGGAGGGCCATCTACATCGTTGTCGTCACCATCGTCGCATGGTACAGGCATCTTAACCTTCTTCATAGGGAATTGTATCCTCTTCTTGCTTTGAAAATGATAAGAAAGGTGAAATGGAGGCTCACTTTCCGAAGAGGTGCTAGATGGGGTCGAATAGGAGAGTGCTGATTGGGAAAAATTGTGTAAAATTCCCTGGTCGATGGTGTCCACCTGGGGCACGTCACCATATTTCTGATAAAAACACTGTCATCAGCACACTCAATATTATTAAAATCACTAAGAGATTCCAAAATTTCATCGATTCTTTTCTCAGAAGGGATTTTCTTCTGCATTTTGCCAAACTGAAAAGTTGGATTTTTTTTTTTTTTTTCAGTTTTCCCCCTATATACTTGAACATCCGGCAGCCTAGCACAAAGATGGCAACATTACTGCATAGCGACACTATTCACTAATGTCCAGTGGAAATCTCTTTAACTTTCATTAATATCACTCTGAGATATTTAGCGAAATGTAAAAGCATACGAAATTAAAATTTCAATACAGTTTAGTAGTGTGGTACCAAAATTGAGACCAAAAAAAATTTGAAGAGCTACATCTCTGCGAGTATCTGAAGCTCCGACTTGTGCGTCCTACCCCTGTTGTATCATAACAATGTCTTATGCGGCGCACCTCGAGAACGACGCCACAGACAAAGCAACAGGATGAAACCTGGGAAAAATTGCTTTGTGTCTGAGCCTGGATCCAAATTTTGGGCCTGTTAACTTACCCAGAGGAAACGGTAAACAACTGTGGTTACCATAGCAACCACGAGAAAAAATCGTTGAGGGATGGATGGGAATATCTTTCGGTTCATTTTTGGGGGGTCACCAAACAGAATTTATAGTCTAAATATAATACCACCAACACAGTCACAAGGTTCACTGTCACTTTAACTGTCACTCAGTCACCAAATTAGTCACAACAGGCAAATTAATCCACCAGACTTCGTGAAATATGAAGGAGCGCTATCTGTTAACATTTCCTTAGTCTTCTTCTTGCTTCTTCTACTGCCAGAACACAAGTTATTCGTATCAGATACGTTGTCAATGTCCATCTTCTCTGAGATACAAAATCTCTGCCTTAGGTAACTTAAACCTGGACATTCTCTTTTAGTTTTATTTGAGCTGCCCTAGTCAACAGTTTTCTCGTTTTTGGAGATTTACTGCCACCACCTTATAAAAGGTATCGGAGCCTTTGTATATCAGCGGCCAGTTCCTAACGCGTGGATTAAAATTGGACATCAACTAACATAAACTTTCCCCCCTAACCTAGCCTACAAGGCGTGTCCTTACCTACTTACCTAAAGGGGGTAGGGAGCTAACACCTCCCTGCGATCCCTCCTTACACTACTGCATTCTAAGTTATTATTATTATTATTATTATTATTATTATTATTATTATTATTATTATTGTTGTTAATATCATTTTTATTATTCGTAATAATACATACCGGAGGTCACTATCATACATACACCCCAAAGTATCGTTTCTAAATAGAGCTGCCTATCTAAGTCTATTTAAAGGTCAACGCTTTCTATTCTCACTTCTAATTGCTACTTCATTGGATCAAGAGTAAACATAGGGCCCTCAAATTGATCAATATTACTTCTCAGTTCAATAACAGTAATATCACCGATATGCCTATATACCAATTCGTGAAGATACTTGGCTAGCCTAGTATTCCATACCTTGGTGGAAAATGTATCTTTTAGTAATGTTTCAATCCAATAAGTTACTTATCCACTAATTACTCAGGAAAAAGGAAATCAATATCCCATTTTCCCGCGTCTAGTCACTGAAATGTGGAATCAGCTCCCACATTAGTGGCTAAAACTTGATAAAGTTACAGAAGAATTCAAGGAGAGCTAGTTGCAATTCTAAAAAATGGAGTCTTTCTTTATTTACTCAATTCTTACAGAATCACAATATATCAAACGAACATCATCTGTGAACATTACTGATATCTTTCCTCATATATTTCTGATGTCACACAAAATATGAACATATTAAAGAAACTATTGATAATACAATAATAGTCAATGCATAACACAATCTAGAATACGAGTTTCATCATTAAATCAAAAAGAATTAAGATATACACTTTAATGGGAATACTAAAATAGATGCAAAAATTAAAGAACGATTTAATTACTAATTTCAGCATTTAATACATAAATATGATAACTTCAAAATTTATTAGTCTGTGGGTTGAAGGTGTGTTATCCTTTTTGGTATATCGTGAATGTAAAGCTGAATCTTACAAAATTGACCCTAAATTGGAAAATATGATTTCATTAAATATTTTGATAGCTTATGGGGAATACATCGTGTTATGCAAATGATTGGCCGTTTATGATTTTCTGGTTTGTTGGTTTTAATTAAATCACATAAGCATGGCAAAGACGGTTCAGTAGAGATCAGTAACTTAATTAAAGGCTTTTTAATCTTGTAAATATAATTTATTACCTCGTTGAAGTGATGCATAACTTCATATACGTAGTTAAAAACATCTGATAATAATGAGTTTATATTCTCTAAGTTCCTAGTTTCCTCATCGGATTCTGATATATGTAATAGGTATATCAATTTATAATTGATGGGGTGGGGGTGCGGTGGGGATGGGATTTTGTGAGAGCAACTATAAAACGTTCTGATAAATTATCCATATTCATATCCATCATCATAGAAGATATGACTTTTTTCTGTATA
>NC_090737.1:49441782-49451782 GCF_036898095.1 Palaemon carinicauda
AGGTACTTGTCAACTCGAGTGCTCACCAGCAACTAACTCTCTTTTTTACAAAATGTAATCATTGCAATAATATGCCAAGACATCGGTTTTGTGGAATACTCACGATTATTGAGTTTATTTACCTTATCGTACAAGACATCTACATACACGAATTAGGACATTAAACCCTGCCCCAAGCTCCTCACTCCGGGAGGAGGTGCCCACTCGCCCTTGCTAGTCTATGATATATGGAGGACACTCCTACCCGGAATAGGCATTGCATGTACTAAACAGAAATGCATCATAAAATATATATATAGAAATCACCCAAATAAACAACACATCTTCCAAAAAAAAAAAAATGGAAACATTGCATGTAAGAATGTACACAAAACAATATGAATAATTCCACTCATTTTTTCTTAAGACCTCTGCAACAAAAACACAGAATACCCAAAGTGAAAAAAAATCATAACATCAGGTCTACATAACCTCATCAATAACCTCCCTCTGGTTGCGGGGAAATACAGGCTTTTTGGGCGGGACAGGGGCAGGAATAGATATTCCTTCATCCCTCGATTTTACTTGTCCGGGTTTACACCACAATTTCGCAACACAACTCACTACCACTGTTTCACCATTTATTTAAATCACTACAACACTTGCACTTGCAGTTTTCAACCGATGGTCACTAGTCATTTTCCTGAGAAAATTATTCATCTTCCCAAGGTTGAATTTTAATCCCGCAGCCACTTGCCATTCGGGAACTGCCCCTACCCCAGCAACCAGGAAACTTATAAATAAATGAATAATACAGCATCCGCCTGATGGATCTCACTTGACCTATTAAACCTCTGATTGTTTTTAGATTCACTCGGCAATGTTAGGCGTATTTCCACCCTCAGCCAAATTACCACAACATTTTACGTATAAATATAGCATAAACATAACACATTGTTATCATCATGTTTATTTAAAACACGTCGAAAGAAGAAATGAGGTCTATTCAAACAACAACAACCGCAAAGGAATAAAACATTTCTACTCATCAAATTGGAGGATGTCACGTATGCAGGGGTAAGGAGGAACACTTTTGAAAACTACCTCTTCAGGAACTACATGTATGTGTTCCTGATGGTGTTCAGACACTGCAACGCAAACAATGCTTTGTATCACAACTGTGTTAGACTTGACCATCTTTACTTGGTACGGACCGAAATACGCTGGCTCTAGTATGTTTCCTAGGTTGTAATCGTTTCAAATACACACGATCGCCCACAAATACTTTTACCGAGGCGGTTTTGAACCGACCATCGTACTTTGAGCTGTGATTTTCATTAGCTCTTTTCAAAAATCTTTCAGTGGTGTTCATCCCTCTCCTCAATAGATTTAATAAATATACACGCTATTGCACTGTTGAATAATTTAGCAATTGTTGCGAATTAATGAGTACCGTATATGGTAACACAGGATCCTGTCTATATACTAAGTGAAGCATTTTATGCAATGTTCAAAGCTAGCTCAGCTGTAGGAAGCATGGCGGGCCAATGAAGGGGGTCATCAGCCACTAAGTAACGCAAAATTCGCACTACTTCCCTATTATGGGACTCTACTGAGCCATTTGCTGAAGGCCTATATGCGGTCACTGAAAAGTGTTCTAATTTCATTAAGTCCGAGCCGTGACCAATTTCACCACCTTATTTATAAACTCAAGACCATTATCACTTAACAAAATTTTCGGGCAACCAAACCTAGTAATGAAAGAGCACAGCGCCTAGGCCAGCAGTTCCCAAATAAGGGTAAATTACTCCACTGGGGGTAATTTTGCTTTTGATGGGAGTTATGACAGTTTTCATTCTGATATCCTTAATATCTAAGGATATTAAGGATCAATTAATTTCACATGTAAAAAAACAGTGGTATCTTCACCATTCAACTGGGTGAAACCAATAATGTTACGAATAATGCACAATTAATGGGATAAATCCGGTACGAAGGCGAAAGGAAAATTGAAGATCTAATTATGTGCAGACAGCACAGTCCACTTCAGATGACTGTAAAGGGTGTGGATGTATTCAGAAAAGTTTATGCATTTTTGATGAACCAAATATGCAACTGGATTGGAAAAACAGCATTGGAGTAACAACAGATGGTGTGCTATCTATACCATGCGTTAACTTAGGATTTTTTACGTATACAAAAAAGGATATCTTTTAGATCTTGCAACACCCGGCATTATACATCGTCAAGTACCGGCAGTAGAGTCTCAGCAACCTGATTTGGAGGAGGTGATGTGTGCTGTCATGAAAATAGTTAATTACATTATGTCAAGTGCTTCAAACTCAAGACTAGTTCTTTGTGTGGGGGTATTGAATTCAAACATCACTGTCTGTTGTATGATGGATATCCCGAGGAAATGTTCTAGAACGAGTATTTCAGCTGAAAACTGAGATTGAAATGTACTTAAACGATGAGGGGCATAATTTAGCAGGGGAACTGAGAGTTCCAAAATATATTTACATTCTGTCCTGTTTAGTGGACATATTTTTGATAAATAAATGCCCTGAACACATCACCGCAAGGCCCTGAAGAAAATGTTACCTGATTGAAAGAAAAAGTACATGCATTTCGTAGCAAAATGGGTTTTTTGGGACTCGAAATTAAAAACTGGCAGAATAGCTGCAATTCCTAAGTTACGAGAGTTTCTGGAAGATAAAGATTCTATACACTTGAGTGATATGCAGCGAATAATGAGTGAGCATTTAAATAGCCTGAGTCTGAGGATGGAAGAATATTTCTATGAAATTAACCCACTCAATAATGCTTGGATTCCGAATCCATTCACATGCAACACAGAACATCTGCCAGCTGAATCATGTGGACTCTTAAAAGAAATATTTGAAATAAAATCAAGCAACCCCATACAAGAGGAATTTAACCCCATAATTTTTTTTTTCATTTTGGATTAGCTATAACAAAGAGTTCCCTCTGACAACTTTAGAATCAGTTGAGATGCTTTTACCATTTGGTTCATGTTACATGTGTGAGGCTGGCTCTTCAGGTATTTTGACCATCTGAAGCAAAGACAGAAATAGATTGAACCCAAAAAATGACATCAGAAGTTCCCTTACAAAACTATCTTCTCGCATAACTGAAAATATTTCATACCTGTGTTACTATTCACACCACTGAAGATTTTTGTTAAGTACAGATATATTTTCTTCTTATTTCAATTGAAGGTGTGATTACTCACATGAAATTATTAGATTTATTTCCAGCAGAAGTATTTATTGATTTATTTGTCTTTTTTTCACCCTGATGAACATTATTTCAATTATATATTTTCTCCAATTATTTTCAACCTTATATGTATCAATTTTTTTTTCATTTTCAAGAGAAGTAATAATACTTCTTGATACACTTGCCTCAATGATAAACGAATAAAGGAAGGCTCGACCAACTGAAAGACTTTTGTTTTACATTAATCATGTACAAAATTATAGAAATGATGTGGGGGTAACGAGCTTGGCGCTAGCCTGGATTTTGTAAAAAGTGGGGTAATGACCAAAAGTAGTTGGGAACCGCTGGCTTAGCTAATGAATTTGCAGATTTATCCAACATTGCGTAAGTATGAGTGTACCTAGTAAATGCATCCACAAATACACACACACACACACACACACACATATATATATATATATATATATATATATATATATATATATATATATATATATATATATATATATATATATATACTTATGTTGTGGTAACCCAGTCAGAAATGGTCCTACCACATCCATATGCACTCTAAAAAATTTAATGGGAACCACCGGCCACTTTCTGGCTTCTGGTACAGTGTTTTTATGCTCTTTGAAACAGTTACAAGCATGACAACCTTTTATATAATTCTCTATTGATTTTTTTCATTCCTAACCAAAAGAAGGATTCACGTGCTCTCCTTAATGTTCTATCAATCCTTGAATACCCTGCATACGGACTTCCATATACAATTTGGATGGCTTGCTTAATTAAAGAGGAAGGAAGAACAACCCGTGCACAAAATTTCCCTCCCCTCTTCTCGTAAGCACAATATAAGAGATAATTTTAAAAAAAAAAATTCTCACGAGACACATTCAGAAATGACGGATTACCCTCCGATTCCTCTTTAATCACTGCTCACACTCTTTCCATCCATTCCTCTTTTTTCTTTCCCTCTCGGACTTCTTTTATGTCCCAACCTCCCAAGTCAATCAAACCTGCATCATCAGGGACACCCCTGGTCATGTCCTCGGTCACCCAGACATATTCATCTTCTTCGCTTGTCTCTCTCTCTCTCTCTCTCTCTCTCTCTCTCTCTCCCCGAGTCCTCTCTCTCTCTCTCTCTCTCTCTCTCTCTCTCTCTCTCTCTCTCTCTCTCTCTCTCTTTCTTTGTCTACTGCATGTGCATCGTGAGAACTCTCATCCCGTTCTCTATTCCCTCTATTATCATGGAGGTCTTCACTATTTTAGGTAGTAGGTTGGCCAGGGCACCAGCCACCCGTTGAGATACTACCGCTAGAGAGTTATGGGGTCTTTTGACTTGCCAGACAGTACTACATTGGATCCTCCTCTCTGGTTACGGTTCATTTTCCCTTTGCCTACATACACACTGAATAGTCTGGCATATTCTTTACATATTCTCCTCTATCCTCATACACCTGACAACACAGATTACCAAACAATTCTTCATCACCCAAGGGGTTACTGCACTGTACTTGTTCAGTGCCACTTTCCTCTTGGTAAGGGTAGAAGAGACTCTTTAGCTATGGTAAGCAGCTCTTCTAGGAGAAGGACACTCCAAAATCAAACCACTGTTCTCTAGTCTTGGGTAGTGCCATAGCCTCTGTACCATGGCCTTTCACTGTCTTGGGTTAGAGTTCTCTTGCTTGAGGGTACACTCGAGCACACTCTCCTATCTTATTTCTCTTCCTCTTGTTTTGTTAAAGTTTTTATAGTTTATATAGGAGATATTTATTGTTGTTACTCTTCTTAGAATATTTTATTTTCCTTTTTTCCTTTCCGCACTGAGCTATTTTCCCTGTTGGAGCCCCTGGGCTTATAGCATACTGCTTTTCCAACTAGGGTTGTAGCTTAGTAAGTAATAATAATAATAATAATAATTATGTTCCTTGTTCCTCTTTTTTGCCCCAGTTGTTACTCCTATTACTGCACCTCTAGAGAGAGCATCAGCTACCTTGTTATCTTTACCTTCTATGTGGTGAAAACCCTTTATATTAAACTCTAACACTCTCTCAATCCATCTCGCTTGACGAGAGGTTAAATCATTTTTATAATACAAATCACGTAAGGGGAGATGATCACTTTGCAACTCTATCGGCTGACCCAATAAAAAGAACCAATGCCTCTCTAGAACCCAAAGAATAGCCAAAATTTCTCAATCGAATGTACTATATTCCTTTCTGCCCCTTTTAACGCATGAAAAGCAAAACAGATGGGTTTCTCTCTGCCTTTATCAACTCGTTGAGAAACTAAGCCATCATTAGCTACACTACTCGCATCTGTTGTCACTAAAAATAGGCGATCAAATCTAGGATATACGAGTAATTCATTGCTAGTTATGGGAGCTTTCAAATTGTTAAAGGCCCTTTCTTCTTCCCCTCCCCAATTTATTACTTTTTGTTTTTTTAAAGCATCTATGGGTCTCGCTATCTCTCCAAAACCTCTTATGAATTTACGGTAATACCCAGCGAGCCCAAGGAACCCACCTACTTCCTTAGAGTTACGTGGCTACTTTACTGGGGCAGGGTTAGATACTTTCTAGGGTTATTATGTAACCTAAAAATTCGACCCGTTTACAGAAAAATTTGCGCTCTGACATATTTATTTTCATACCATTACGTCGCAGCGCTTCTTGAACTTTTTCGAATATTATTATTATGTTCTTCGGCCATTTTCCCTGTAATAATGATATTATCTAAATAAACAAGAACATTATGGCCAATTAAGGGCGACAAAACCACCATCATTACTCTAGAAGAATGAGTTGGAGCATTTTTAACACAGAAAGAAAGAAAATTAAACTGAAATAATTGATCGTCAGCTATAAATGCCGTTTTACATTTATTGTTTTCCTGAATGGGTATTTGATAGTATCCAAATTTCAAATCAACTGTTGTAAAATATTTGCTATCCCGTACTTTCATAAGTAATTCTTTGATCGAGGGCAATGGAAATGCATTATCCTTAAGGACTGCATTCAATTTCCTATAATCAACACACAATCTTACCAAGCCATCCTTTTTCTTAACAGATACAATTGGAGAAGCCCAGGGGGATTCGCTCTCCTCAGTTATCCCTTGTTCCCTTAATTTATTAATTTCCCTTTTTATTACTCCCTGGAAATGAATGGGTACCTTATAAGGCCTTGACATGATCGGCTCCGCCTGCTCAGTTTCAATGCTAAAGGGAAATCAATCAATCCTCCCTGGTGGCTCACCTCCAATTGCAATTACATCGGAATATTTACCGGCAATTTCACTAAATACAGGCTGATATTCTGACGGACATAATTTTCGTGCTTGCATGAGCACATTCTGAGTGCGTTCGTCTGTGCGGGCTGGAGTTGTGGCTCCCAACATCCCATTATAAGCAATTTCACATAACTCTAATTCACACACAGAATCACTTCCTAAAACAACTCTTTTATTTAACAAATTAACTATTGTTATATCAGTTCGGTTCTCTTTAATTTCTGTCAAGCCCTCTAATATCATATGAGCCCAATTGTCATGGGGTTTAAAAACTACCTTGGTTCCTTCTGCAAGAGGGAGACACGGGGTCAGAGATATGCTCGTAAGGGTCTGGTGGGACAACACTTCTCCTCTCTCAGGTACAGCTGTTACCATACTTAAATGTGTCTCCAAGCTAACAAACGCACTTACTGTCTCATGATTTTCTATCTTTAAAATATACCCTCCTGCTTTTACTGTTATTGTATCTTTTCCCCAAAAAATGCAAATTTGATTATTAGATATAAAGTCTATTCCTAGGATAGCCTCAATTAATGAAATTCCCAAAGTGGGTAAAAAAAAAATCATGGGTAAACTTCACAGACACCTCCTTAATCTGTATGATTGATGTATGGTTTATGTGTAGTTTATTTCCTCCTGGCGTGTCAAGAACAATGGATGCCGCTGGCTATAATGGATTTGAGGAGATTTTTTTTGCAATCAATGAAACAGTGGCTCCCGCGTCAATCACCGCTCGGATAGATTTATCTTGCAGGTCGATCCTAACTGCTAGCATCCCCAGATGGCCATTACGAGATATGGGGCACGGGCTAATAACCTCAGCCGCCATGCCGCTGCCCCCTGGTCCTCTCCCTAGTGCTACGGGGGTGAGGTTGGGGGTACCGATGGAGGTCTCAGTGCCTGCTCTCTCACGTCTGTCGTCACTGCTTCCTCGGCTACTGTTTGTGATGTCATGCGGGGTGACATCGAACTCCCTTGTCTCCCCCTTCCTCTGTTTCCTTTTCCTCGGACTTTGGGCTGGGGGAGGTGTGCGTGCGCCCAAGCCCGCCCACCCTGGCAGTTTTTTGCTGAGCACTCTCGAGATAAATGACCATAGGCCTGACAAGTGTAACAGCGGGGGGATCCTTGGGTGGGGCACTCCCCTCATCGATGCCCCTCTCCACCATAGTGCCAACATCTGAAGACTCTGCTAATCTGCTGACTGCATTCCCCCTTACCACTCTTTGGGGGTCGACTTCCTCGCATGGCTGCCAAATTCTCATAATCGGCCCCGTTATTCCCAGTCCTTTTTTTTATCTGGCAAACTGTCTAAAATAAATTGTATCGCACTCACTATGTCTGCTAATGAGCGATTGTCATCGAACAAATAACCACATGAATACGGGTTTACTAATCTGCGAATATGTTTAAGGGCAATTGCCTTTTTATCACCTTCTCGGAGATTGGCACTCCGGGTAGCAAACGAATTGCAATCCCGAAAAATGCGAGTTACAAAACTAAGAACGGATTCACCTTCCCATATTTTGAGTTTGTAATTTTCTTTTAGGTCTCCCTTTCTTGCATCATGCAATGCATACTTCTCAATTAAACATCGTTTTATTTCAGTATAACTTCTTAAACTTTCTTGTGGCCAACACATTACCTCCAATGCCTGAGCATCTTTCAGCAATTTAATTATTTGAATAGCTTTTTTCCTTTCCAACCACCCATATGTGGCTACTTCAAAGTTTCTCAAAAACACTTCAATTGATTGAAACCCTTCTTTAGGCAGTTGATCATCGAAAAGCCTAACACTTGCCTGGAGTTTTGGCAACTTTTGAACAACAATTTTGCGTATATTCACTCGGATGTGCATGTGTACTTTCACTTGTGTGCGTTTGAACTTCGTCCATGTACGTTGATATGCTGTAGTTGCGAGCCGCTCCTGTTCTCGTTCCACCAACAGTCTGTTTATTAACTGTTGCAAGTTATCCAAATTATTTTCCAATACTTGCATTCTAATTTCCTGTCTATATTCTTCATCGGGAACGTTATATCCGACTGCTCCTTCGTTCTCATCTCCTGCAGCAGCAGGGTCTGCTATGTTAGTCCTTGTGTATCTCGGCATCTTGAACTTTTATTTCACCGGCTCCAGAACAACTTCACTCACAGCATATACAAACAGACGTATTTTTTACACCTGACACCAATATGACCCGTGCAGACAGATAATATGACGTCAGCATATGGGTTTTCTTCATTTATTACAAAAGGTTCGTTCGTAAGTACACTATACAGAACTGCCCTCTCAGGTGAGGGACTTGTCAACTCGAGTGCTCATCGGGAACTAACTCCCTTCGTTACAAAATGATATCATTGCAATAATATGCCAGGACATCGGTTTTTGTGGAATACTCATAAATATTGTGTTCATTTATGTTGTCGTACAAGACATCTGCATACAAAAATTAGGACGTATATATATATATATATATATATATATATATATATATATATATATATATATATATATATAAGTATTTATGTGTATATATATATATATATATATATATATATATATATATATATATACTATATATATATATATATATATATATATACAGTATATATATATATATATATATATATATATATATATATATATATATATATATATCAGGACGAACATATTGAGTTAGAAGAGAAAGGATAGGAATGATTTCGATACAAAGACCAGAAGAGGCATTAACTGAGGGGAGGGCTGTAAATAGTAGATTGTTACATGCAAAATTCAAATCAAAGCAGTGCAATATGCTATGCAAAAAAAAAAAAGGGATTCACTCGAAGAAATAATAGATGAACACTATAATGATTTGCAAAGTGTACTGGATGACATCACAGAGATATGAAAATTGTGATTGATGACTTCAAGGCAAGAGTAGTAAGAAATGATTAAGGTATAGAAAATGTGATGGTTGTCGATGGCCTTGTCGAAGTGGCAAATGAAAATGGAGCACATTTCACAAGTTTCTGTTCAACAAACAATCTTGTCATCATGGTTAATCTATTTTAGTACAAGGACATCAACAAATATACATGGACTTCACTAATTACAAAAACGAAATAAATCACATAGCCATTGACAAAGAGAAAAGCAGGACTCTGAGAAATGTAAGAAGCTATAGAGATGCAGATATTGGTAGTGAACACTAGATCCACATTGCAACGGTGAAATGAAAACTGAAAGTACTCTTCAGAAATGTAGATGAAATATTCAGGTTTGATCGACAAAGCTTCTAGAAGAAGAGCACAGTGAAACCTTTGCAATTGAATGTAGTGTGACGGCGCCGAGTAAGGTGTGAACTCAAAGGCAGGTTGGAAACGACTGAGTTATATTATTGTAGAACATTCTCCTTATATACAAAACCTCAAGGCAACAGGACATAACAAGTTCACAAGACAGACAATATTACAGAGGGAAAACCAGACATGAATTTTCATGTTTGTTT
>NC_090737.1:49459282-49469282 GCF_036898095.1 Palaemon carinicauda
AAATTCCTGAAGATCTAATTAACCAGCGGTGTTTGATATAAATATCAAAGTCAGAGGTAAGAAATTCAATAGTCCTCTAGTTTTTTATCTAAGAAAATGAATCATTACAGAAGGAAAGAAAGGAAATTTTACAGGATATATTTTTCAAAAGTTAACAAGTAGTCATTGGCATCAGGGTGATGGATTGGTTGTAAGGGGTTATACAATATGTGTTTTTGGCTCCTACTCCTATCGCCAGGTAGATAGATCACTGGAATTAGTATGGAATGGCATGGGTCACTTGCCTTAGATAGATAAGCACTACACATCACAAGGAACTGGCTATCCTTTGATGATTTTAGCTAATGAATAGTCTATGGATAAAGTGAATCTATGGATAGCGAAAATGACAGAATAGCAACCAGTCCCAGGCGTAGCAGGGTGCTGAAAATCTCCCGTTTTATAAGTAATAAAGAATAATTGAAAATTGGTAATTTGAATGTTAGAACTATGAATCAGATGTGGAAGTTTCAGCAGTTGGAAAATGAATTTATGAAATATAGTTTGGATATCTTGGCCCTAAGTGAGACACATTGCATTGGAATTGGTGAAGAAATCTTAGACTAAGGCAATATATATACCTACTCAGGAAGAGCAGATGGATTTGGGAAAAAAAAGGGGGTAGGAAAGATGATAACTCCAAGAGTAGAAAAGGCATTAACGCAATGTAGAGCAGTAAATAGCAGACTGTTAGTAACAAAGTTCAAATAAAAGCAGTGCTATATGAGTATTATATTCTGATATGCACTAACATATAGTCTCTGAAAAAAAGAAAGAGGATTACTTTGAAGAATTGCAGAGTGTAATAGATGAGATCCCAGAAAGAGATATAAAAATCGTGATTAGTGACTTGAATGCTACAGTTGGAAGGGATAATCAAGGTATAAAGAATGTGATGAGTTTTGAGGGTCTTGGTGAAGTTGCAAATAAAAATTGGGCGCTCTTTTTAAGTTTTTATTCTACAAACAATCTTGTTATCGGAGGTACTCTTTTCCAGCACAAGGACATCCACAAAACTAACTGGATTTCACCATGTGGCAATTACAAAACTCAAATAGATCACATAGTCACTGATAAAGAGAGAAGGAGGACTCTGGGACATGTAAGAAGCTATAGAGGCTCAAATATTTGTAGTGATCACCAGCTCCGTATCGCCACATATTTAATTAAAACTGAAAGCACCCAAGAGAACTGTAGATGGAATACCTAGGTTTGATACAACAATGCTTCTAGTAGATAACCACAGAGGAACCTTTGCAATAGAATGTAGGAATCGATTTGCAGACTTAGAGACTTTAAGGAACGAAGAACAGACAATTAATAAGGAATGGTGTAATATTAAGAACATATATCAGTCCAGTTGGTAGTGAAGTTTTGGGACATGCAGTTATAAGGAGAAAACCATGGATATGAAATTATACTTGGGATACTATAAAAATAAGATAAAGACAGTAATTGATCGTTGAAAGTTTTCGAGGAAATAATGAAAATTACAATGTAGAGCATGCTAAGTATTCCATTATTGATAATGAAGTCAATAGAAAAGCCAGGTATGACTGGAGAAAATATTTAGACAGGAAAGCAGATAAGGGTGACAAAGCTATAAATTCAGGGAGTGGCTATGGTGTAAAAATTGTTCATAGAATTATTAATAAAATATTTACTGGGGCAAAGACTAATGAGCAGACACCCATGAAGAAGAAAGATGGATCCGTTTTTACTACAGAAGATGAAGGAAAGCCACGTTGGATGGAACACTTTAGTGAGGTCATGAATACGACATATGAAGGGAATAATTTGATTGATATACCCGAAGGTGAGGAAGACCCTAATGTGTTCATGAATTTATTCAGTGTGGTTGAAGTCGAATATATCATTAAAAAGCTAAAGAGATGGAAAGCCCCTTGAAACGATGGAATGACTGCCGAGATGATATGGTCGAAAATGAGGTAACCCCAAGAATACTTACAAGATTATTTGGTAGAATGTGGCATGAAGAGTAAAACCTGATGAATGGGAACCAGTGGTGTTGATGAAAATGGCAAAAACAAGGAGACCTGACTAATTGCAATAATCACAGAGGCATCACATTTTCATCAGTTATCATGAAACGATACAGTATGTTCATTCCAAAGAGACGAGCGAGAAAGATTAATGAAAAGAATATAGATGAACAAACACGATTTAGAAAAGGTAGAAGTTGTATTGACCAAATCTTCATTTTAACACATCGGGTACAGCAATGTGTAGAATATAGAAACCACCCTTTTGATGGCATTTGTGTACTATTAAAAAGCCTTTCTTAGTATGCACCGGAAAATATTTTGCAAAGTCATGCGTTATTTTGAAGTTCCCCTAGAACATGTAAATTTGATTAAGTTTATTCATGATCATAGCATGTGCAAAGCTAATGTTAAGGGAGTCCTATCAAATGAATTTCCAGTGGAGTACCCCAATGGAATGTCTTGTCACCTATGTTGCTTAGCCTCCTCATGGATTTTGCAATGCATAGAACAGTTATGGAAGGTGGGGAAGGATTGCACTGGACTGGTATTAGGAAATTAGCAGACCTAGAGAATGCTGAGGACGCTGTCCTTTTTAACAGAACACTATAGGACTTGCTTACCAGAATGCATGAAATATCACATTAGATGATGAGCACGGAATATGCAGTGGAAGATGAAATATCATAGGAAGGAGAAAGGGTTAATGATTTGGAATCATTTAAATATTTAGGAAATATGATCTCCATTACAGGATCTTGAGAACTACATTTTAATGAAATATTGAAAAAAATAAATCAGACAATGGCTAGGTTAATTAAAATCTGGCAAACAAATTGACTGAAAATACATATAAAAATCAGGCTAAATCTCTTCAGAATCTAGTTCAGATCAAGTATGACAAACTTTATCGATGGAGATTTACTTGCATGTTCGCTTTTACTTTCGACATGATTGATTGAATTTAGGCCAAATGGGCTGGCACTAAGGCCAGAGACAGGATTAGAAATGAAACTATAAGAGAGATTACTTGAGTGCCATATGTAAAGGAGATTATGGTGAGGGAGAGATGAAGATGGCTTTGGTATGATCTTCTCACTCCCCAGGAGAGAATAGTTCACCAAACTTTGAACTGGGATCCACAAGGACCTAGATGATTTGGAAGACCCAGACCTACGTGGCTGAGAATTATGTATTGTGGAGTAGATGATGAATGGAGAAGTATCCATATAAAAGCTCAAGATAGAGACGACTGGCAAAATCTAAAGGAGGCCCTTTGCGGCAATAGGCCTAGGAGATTATTGTGAACAAGAAATCAAGAGTAACCGTTAAAATTTGGAAAGATAATCACACAATTTAGCAAACAACACCTACGTAAAAATTTTACGACAGGAATCCAATGTCCTGGAAATACCGAACCTCAGACTTTGAGATTTTCACCATACATTTTACCCACCCATCTCATAGTATTCACAATGTACTAATTTTAGCTGGATCTCTGTTCACAGAATAATGAAGCAAGTCTACTCTCAGGATATGTGATGATCATTAAGAGAGTGCCGTTATATGCGTAAGAAATATCCTTCTTTGAAGGAGAAACCATAAAGTTAATCATGTCTACACAATGAAAATATTAATAAACTAGCAGCAATTCCTAATGGAACACAACTATTATATTCCTGTGATTATTATGGGCCCCTCTTTAAGAAATGGTTAAATGTTACCTGGAGATTCAAACATTATGCTGACGATAATCAAACAACTCTTATCTGTTAAGTTAGAAATTAAAGGCATCATGGTAAATATAATGTAGTTAGAAACTTCACTAATCTCAAAACTAATTATATATACTTGAAAAGATTTAAGGGAAATCTTCACAGTGATGAAAACTAAAAAAAAAAAAAAAAGAACTAAAAGCACCTCACAAAATCCAGCTGTTAATTAGGTAGCAAGTTATCCTTTTCAACATAAGCATTAAGGTGCATAAGAAAAAACATCAGAAAATGTATGGAAGTTACAGATATTTAGCAGCTATCGGGCGGACTGACAAAACTCCATTTTCTTACTTGTAAGAGACATTAGTCAACATAAAAACTGATCCTAAGAAAAGATGATAGTAAAATACTATTTGCGTCAAACCTGCATAAGCATAAAGATAAAGTAAAAGATTCCAACTCTCAGCGACAATAGAAATGCAGTACTTTCCCAATGGCTATCTCATATATTTTGATTAAAGAAATCTGTCTATTCATAAAAGAAAATTTCATATCTTAGCAAGCCTAGGAAAACTCTTTTTTCAAGCCTTAGTTACAGTATATAACAGCAATTCACAAAAACAAAAACAAAATAACTTGTTTGAGGATGGGTGGGTTGGTAGTCCTATAAATCTTGCCTGAGTGGCAAAAATGTTTATAAATAAGGAAATACTTTTGATGAGAGCTTTTCCATTAACGTTTTCATAATTACTTAGGAATATTGAAGGCTCTTATTTCATCATTTAAATCAGTAGTGCCTAAAGCCCAGTTTATATGAAAATTTATTTGTTATATTTGGCTTTATTCTTCTTATCCCTACGTGATTATTTACTTTGTATAAATCTCGTCAAATCAACGTCAATAAGATAAAACACTGATTAACATTACTACAGTGCCGATGTCATTAACTGAACAGGCGCTTGGAGATTTGTTTGTTCATATATATTGAAAGAAAAATAATTGATCCATATTCTATAAAGGGAAGGTTTGTTGAAGATATGGATGCCAGCATAAGGTATATATGATTTTTTCCTATACCCCAAAATAAAGAAATGAATTATATACAGAATCTAAGGCATTTAGAGGGGCGTAGGTGAGGTTTTTTCAAGTGGTGTGGGGGAGGGGGGTGGTTGCTAAAGTTTAAAAATACGATTTACGAGGAATCATCCATAGATACGTTTTCCTGGTATATGACAGAAGATTGTTGCAACACCGAAATAATATTTTCAAAAGATTTTTATGTGGTCAATTACCCTTTGCGCAGAATGACCTATAAAATACCGTTAGGCCTTCTTCTTGCATTTGCCAAAAACATACTAACGATGTTGATTCTTTACTATAAACTCATTCCAATATCAATCAATTAGGGCTATCAGTTTTCTAACCCTACTATGTGTTCACCTACAATTTATTCTATATATAATTTGTCTTTTCAGTTCCAATTTTACATTTAAATTTTCAACGGTTATTATATTTTTAATTTCATGTAATTTCTAACTTACAGACGACAATTATCTAATATTTTATTGATAATTATAAGGTTTGCCTTTATTTTAAAATATGGTGATAAGGTATGGAGATGAAAATTTCACAATCCAAGGAGTCCTCCATAGACATAATAATACTTCATTGGTCATAGAAAATTGTATACACACAGATATATATATATATATATGTATATATATATGTATATATATATATATATATATATATATATATATATATATATATATATATATTTATATATATTATATATATACATATGTATGTATATATATGCATATATATATATATATATATATATATATATATATATATATATATATATATATATATTCAAATAAGACATATATTTTTGATACATGAATGTCTGGATTCTCTTAACGACCTTAAGCTCTTGTCTTTGTGTGAATTCACCTGGGGCACTGATCCCGAGGTCGTTAAAAGAATCCATGCATTAATGTATCAAATATATATGGCTTATTTGAAAATGAAAAACACGTCTAAATGTGCCAAATTTATCATATATATATATATATATATATATATATATATATATATATATATATATATATATATGTATATATATATATATATATATATATATATATATATACATATATATATATATATATATATATATATATATATATATATATACATATATATATATATATGTATATATATATATATATATATATATATATATATATATATGTATATATATATATACATATATATATATATATATATATATATATATATATATATGGAACAGAAATGCCACCTTAGGGAACTGGACCTGGGAAATTACAATGTCAGAACCCTGTTTAGGAAAGATCTTTCATTGTTACTTGAAAAGCTGAAAAAAATAAACCCGGATATAATAGGATTAGGTGAAATTAGAAAAACTGGGGAATCTTCTATAGAGTGTAAAGGGACCAAGAAAATGGAGAGGCTTTTTTTAGTAAAAATCCTGCCAGTAACAAAAATATTTTATAGTAGTCCGTGATAGAATTGTAGGATTGATTATTAAAGGTTAAAGGTTGAAGGTGTCTGGTTTCAATTCCAGTTCCATTAGAATAAAAGCTCACCAGAACATCAGCCAGACAAGCCCATACCCCCACTGTGGAGCCCTACCACAGTGCCACCCTAGTAAACAGCTTCAACTCACTGTCCCGGGTGGGGATCTATCTGATGCCAAGCGAATGCTAGGCAAACACGTTACCGCTGCACTAGCCAGTATAAAATGAAGATTATTCAAACATATTCACAAACAGCATCCAATACAAAGGGAGAAATAAACACTTTTTATAAAGGTCTGGAGATATCTTGAAAAAAATGTAAGACTATATGTATTTGCTTTGGGGGATTTCTTTGTAAAGTAGGTCAAAAGAAGAGAGGAGAATTATCTGTATGCAAATTTAGAGTAAGCATAAGAAATTTTAGAAGAAACATGCTTGAACAACTTGCTAAAAAAAATAATAGTAATATGAAAGTCCTGCACGCCATCACGTATGAAAAAGGGATTTTCACGTAGGAAAAATCTATTTTTGGGTGAGATAGCCATGTCGTCCTGATGGAAGTTCCCTCCAGCAACTTTCTACTGTATAATATTTCTACGATTGGTATTGTAAGAGAATTGCCGTCAGGTATCAGGGGGTTCTAACCCCTAGAGCGACTATCCGAAGAAATCGTGTATAATCCGGGACGTATCCTAAGATAACCATAGGTATCTACACCCCGAATATACCTTTCCCAGTCTAATCCTCAAAGGGGAAGAATAAGTGAGGAGCCGGTACATATCCTATCACCTTTCGGTGCTCCTATACGACCCTGCCAATCCATTCCTTCTCCGCAGCTTGTTTGCTAATGGACATGGAGAAGCCCAAATGTAGAAACGAAAATAAAAATCAAAAGTCAGTTGACCATAGACTTGTGAGAAGTAAAATTTGTCTAGATCTAAGGAAAGAAGAAAAAAAATAAATTTTAAGCAAGAAAATAAACTTCTGTAAAAAGATAAATTTAGATAGGCAATACAAATAGATATTCTTAGTTACAGGGTGAAATGGAAGCAAATAAAGAGGAAATTTAATAGTAATTTGATAAGACTTTTATTGGAAACAGCACAAAAGATAGATAAAAACATTTTTATATAAGGTCAACTGGAAATATCATTAAACACTGAAAATCTAATAGAGGAAAGATTGAAAATGATGGTTAAATCATAATTGAGATAAGATAGAATGAGGAGAACTAACCAAAAAAAAAAAAAATAAAAACTGAAAACACAGAACATCCATTAACATAATCAGGCTAAAATTGAGGAAACACTAAAGAAAGGAAGAAGCATCAAGTTAATGAAAAAAACACTTGGAACATGGTGCCAACAGGTATTTGTTATAACGGATGAAATGCATAATTCAGCAAAGGAGATTGAGTGATAAAGATACAGAGGATTTGTAATCTAATGTTATACAATAGTAAAATAAGAAATAATATAGCCAATAGAAATAATAAAACACCTAATGTGATACCGAAAGTAGCAGTGGGAGTAAAAAATTGTTAAAAGATACGGAAAAGGTAAAGCAGGAAAAAATGGATTAACAAATCATATAATGATAGGTGGAGAGTATTTCATAGCGGCAAATCTCGCTCTACTTTGTAAAAAATGTTTGCAAGACTGCTCTATACCTCCAGCTTGGGAATCATTCAACTTCTATTTCTTTCACAAAAAGAGAGACACAAAGTATATTAATCTGAGTAATTTATGAAATATCTAAAAAGAACATATTAGGTAAAATGGAAAGACGGCTAGAATTTAATCAACAAAGAGAGGAGGCTGGTTTTAGTAGCGGATATTCAACTGACGATATCCATGCAATGAAGCAGCTAATGGAAAATTCAATTGAGTAAGACAAACCATTTTTATGGCATTTAAAGACTGTGGGAAATCTTCTGATTCTTTCTAAACTTTAGCAGTGATGAAACCCTTCAAAAACATGGAATATTTGATACTTATATTAGAACCATAGAAGATATATCTATACGGCAATCCTAAAATTTTATGAAAATAGAATACTCTAAAACTACATAGAGATAATAAGAAAATTTAGAATGAGAAAGTAGTTAAATAAGAGGACCCCATCATTTCTAAACTATTCACAGCATGTTTAGAAGAGGTTTTTAGAAATTAAGAGTGGGAAAATATAGGAATTAACATTAATGGTGAATACCTTAACAACTTAAGATTTACAGATGACATAGTTCTGTTTAGTGAATCATAGGAGGATTTGCAATAGAAGAAAGAAGATTTTAGGAGAGAGAGAGCAAAAATGTAGGACTAAAACTGTATATAAGTAAAAATATGAGAAAACTTAGATGAAAACGCAGAGACAACAAACAATGGTTGAAACCAACACATAGACATTTTTATTGAATATACGTACTTGGGACTGACATTAAGTGTTTCCCCGAGACAGGAGACCGAAGGATAAGCAAAGGAGGACGAGCTTTTGGTAAACAAAAGGAGAATATTAAGTCTAACATCCCACTTTATCTAAAAAGAAAAGTAATTAATCGGAAGTTCTTACCGGAATTAACCTGTGCATTAGATGCCTAGAGCCGTACTAAAGGCTTAAAACATATGTTAGTTAAAACTCAAAGATGCATGGAAGGAATAATGAAGGAATTAACATTAAGAGAGAAAAACAGTAACATGGATACGAGAATGAGTCAAAGCAGAGGGCATACTAACAACAAAAACGAAAAAGAAATGGACATAGGAAGGACATAAGAGGAGAAGGACGGGTGATATATAGACGAAAAGAATAATAAAATGGCTCCCTATACATTGTAAGAGAAGTATTGGAAGGGAAAGACAACAATGGATTCACAACCTAAGAAAATTTGGGGGTATTTGTGGTTATATATATAATTATATACATATACATAATATATAAACATATATATATATATATATATATATATATATATATATATATATATATATATATATATATATATATAAGCACCATAATTCCTTACTCTATAATGGAAATTGCTCTTGAATGATAATTCTCATAAATAATGAGTTTCTAAATTTATGCAATTAAATATATTTGAATTTTTCCAAGTTACTATGTTTATGAAGTTTAGTATATTTCAACATTTTGTGAAGTAGGAGACAGAAAAATAAATGTTTGGCCAAAAATTGCAGGGTCGGGCTATAGCCCCCCTCCTCCCGTTACTCCCAATACCCATGGTTCAGCCGGCATGGATCAAATGTGTTAAACTGAATTGTCAATTATCAATCAATCCGTGAGAGTTCTGAAGTCTGTTTTTTTTTTTTTTTTTTTTTTTTTTTTTTTTTTTTTTTTTTTTTTTTTTTTTTTTTTTATCGTCTGCATGTCTGAGAGGTAATGCGCTTTTGTCCTCATATTTGTTACTTAAATAAGTTCTACAGTGGAGATCAAATTACCCCATTTAAGATATACCGCATATAATTGCGGAACAACCTCTTTCATACAATGTCTGTCATACTAAAATTTAAGAAATTGAGACTGATTTAGATTCCACGATTGATAAAGAGACTTCCAAAGCCTTATCATTATTGCTATCTATTATGCAACGTAATAATTGTAAAAATTATGTGTATTGAAAAATTGAATCTCTAAATCATGACTAATACTGTGATATCGTGAC
>NC_090737.1:49476782-49479282 GCF_036898095.1 Palaemon carinicauda
GCTTTTATGTTTTGCGGAAGTGATCTGGTGGAAATTCGATTCTTTTGATTAACATAATGCTAACATTCATAAATCAATATTATTCCTAATTAATTGAGTATTAACATTTCGTATACCAAAACAAGTTATAAAATAAATAACCCAACTTGATTTAATAAGCAGTTGGAAAGATTTTACGGAAATATTTCTTCAGAAATTCTCAGAACAACTATTTTTTTCTTATTACTGCAAAAATCTATCAATTATTTTCACATAAAGATGAGTGGATGAGATAAATGAGTTTGATTACGGGCCAGAAAGTTTTTGTGAGAGAGAGAGAGAGAGAGAGAGAGAGAGAGAGAGAGAGAGAGAGAGAGAGAGAGAGAGAGAGAGAGAGAGAGAGAGAGAGAGAGAGAGTGAGAAACTGACTAGGTTTTCAGCTATCGTAAAAGAGTTACGTCTTCTCGTATTGCAAAACACAATCAAAAGGTTCTTACTAAACAAGAACAAAAAGAACTAAAATGACGAGCTTTAATATATTCTTTGTGGTAATTTGTTTATCTGAGATAAAAGGTATTCCTATTTTTCAGACGATAATAATCTTCAGGCTCTTTGTACGACTCTCCTAAATAAGTTCGTAAGCTTCATGGTTTTACTTCTCCTTCCTGCAGCCCACCAAGTTCGAATAACTGCCAGATACTATCCTTCGTAGGTCACAAGGACTACAAGAGCTTCTAGGAAATGGTCCTAAGCTTTTTGTCTTCGTATGCAATCGAACACCGAGCAACCTATGGTATGGCTAGGTTGGTGGCATCCATCGGACCGGTGGTTCGATGGATGCCACCAACTCTCGCACATAACATGAACAAATAGACAGGCACACGCACAGACAAACAAACACACACACACACACACACACACACACATATATATATATATATATATATATATATATATATATATATATATATATATATATATATATATATATATATATATATATATATATATATATATATATATATATTCATGTGTGTGTGCTTATATGTGTACGAGTGTATAAATACACAATACCTTATAATGATATATTTACAGATAGTGAATATAATGTTTCAGGGTATAAATGTTTAGACAGTAGATGGAAGGAAATTATCAATTTGTTATTGATAACCAACATATTGAAAGAGACCTATTATGAGAGAGAGAGAGAGAGAGAGAGAGAGAGAGAGAGAGAGAGAGAGAGAGAGAGAGAGAGAGAGAGAATTTAGAACTTTGCCTCAAGATCGAGCGAATACAAGATCTACTCAACAGCTAACCAGTAATTAGGTCTTTTGCGCAGTGACGTCACTTCAAGTGCCTAGCCGAGGGTTCGTTGAAATTCCGGCCTCAGTCCAGGTATGGCTGTAGTCGAGAACATATCTCCGTTTTATTTTATAATATTTATGCTTAACTAAAATAATTATGCCGTCCCATTGGGCAGTGTCCGGGTGCAGAAAAACACATGTGAAGGGGTCTGAAATAACTTACCGTTATGTAAATTGGTGAATTGAAATAAAATCTGAAATTACTTTTGCATTTTATTCGATTCGAACCTTTGTATGTAATCTAACTTCCAAAATAATTTCAGTTTCTAAGTTTTTTCTTGATAATCTACGATGGTTATTCTTCAATTAGTTATGTAGTATGGTATAAGGGTATTCAGTAGCTGTAACAAGTGTACAGAGCAATGAGAGTTGGCCAGTGACATGTTATTCTTCAGCAAGTAATCCTCATATCATCGATAATTCATGCCATATCGTTTAAGTTTGGCAAACTGTTTTCTTCATAGACATAGATAATATTTTGTGGCAAATGGATTCATAGACTTGGATACTTGTTTGCCCTCCACACAAAGATTAACCTTTAAATTTCTTTATCAAATATGTCAAAAATAAGCCGCAAGAATATTTTTCCAAAATGGAACCCCCATTTTAACGGTTACAGAACATGAAATAGGTAAGTCTCCCAGAAACTCTGTGGTGCCTGTACATTTTCTTTTTTACCCAATATTTCCACTTACGTTTTCACCATTTTCTCTGTGGTCTCCACTTCAGATGACATCACAACATGCGCGTGAGTAGACCTTGTATTCTCTCGCTCTTGCTTCGCCTATTCCAAGCCTCTTTGTTGATGCTGGAGAATTGCCATTACACCCTTACCGAAAGTCTTCTATAATTCGGTATTGGATTAGGCTGCAAAGGCTTCCTAGACCGTTAGCCGATCAGACTGTAAGCTTTGTACAGCACTCAACATACTTTGAGATGCGCCCAAAATCCCCTCAACCTTATGATTTTCTGGTGAAAGAACTGATAGACAGCCTTGATACAGTTAGAACTAAGGTGCTTCCATTTAAGGTATTATCAACACCTTCATGGAAGTTACCAAAGGTATCTTTTTGTAAATATTTTATTGGAGGTAAAAAGAATATGACTGACATGGAAGCCAGGTCTCTTTTTATGGAATATGTTGCACAACATAAGGA
>NC_090737.1:49489282-49494282 GCF_036898095.1 Palaemon carinicauda
AAAACGAGAGGTTGCCATGAACTTCAAGGGATTATATGAAATGAAATTATAGTAATAAGCTAAGCATCAAACGATCACATGTCGAGTAAATGTAATTAATCGATGAATTTTTGTGGTTAATGAAGGAATGAGGAAAAGTCCCTAATGTAACAACTTTTCTCATGAGCACGCGAAGAGTAATTATTCCCCAGTTGCTCTCTTACCATATAATGCCACTTTAGGCAACCATGATTTTATTTCTTATATATTAGGATAAATTTTTCGTTTTGTAAAATAAAATACATTGCAATTATTGGTATAGAGAAATTCAATGTCTTTCTTTTGTAAAGTGTGCGATTAAACTATTCTTAGTTTCAACGACAAATTTTATTTTATTTTGTAAAGGGCATTATTAAAGAAAGTTATTTTTTATACGCCAGAACTAAATTTATTCATATCAAATCCTCGATATTCCAGATGTTATGGAGTAAATTTTAATCTTCCCATATTTCTTAAGGTTTTATGAACGTCGATTTGTTATTCCAAATTATATCTATTTATTTTTACTCTGAAGTTACAATAACTTTGATTATAGTATCTGATGATATCTTCGATGTTTTTATATGTAAAATAAATAGTGTGTATCGATGGATGGTAAAAAAGTGAGATAGACAAATAGGGTTTTTCTGCAGCTACATGTCATGACCATTTTTTTGTATCATGAAACAATAATAACACCATTTTCTCACATCATAGAATAAATGATACATGGTTCTTCAGAATGTGAATCGTGTAAAGACATGGATATGGCGAAGTTTAAACAAAAAAAAAAAAAAAAAAAAAAAATCTTTGGGTCATATGACAATGCAAGGATGATATAAACACATGTTTGGAGTTTTGTCACAAAGTTTTTGTGGTCCGAAATACGTATTTATATGATCCCAAATATGATCAATATACACGAAAGAATCGAATAACATAACTTCATGCTGCAGAAAATTTCAGAATATTTTAACTCCAACCCTATGAGGCCCAGTTGCTAATATTACATTCTTTTAAGTATTAATAATAAATATTAGGAAAACATGACTGGGGAATGGTGGCACATTCAGCAAACACAGGAACAATAGGAAGACAATTTTACGTGGTTCAAGAATGCACCAATTAAAGTAAATAAAAACATAAACATTTTACATCAAAAGTCAACGAAATAGCTAAGGCACCTAAGCAAAATTATAGATGACATTTGATGCTATTTTGCAAGTATTTATCTAGTATTATTATCATGTTTTCAATTAGGCAATGTTTTTTATATAATTTGTACATATCATTTGAAAGGCAGTTACAGAATGAATAAGAAATACGGGAATGGAAGATCTTTAATCTCTCTTAATACACGAGTAGGAACTATCGTTTGTTATGGGTTAATACACACAATCGCGTTGTTATATATTAAAAAACCAAAAAAAAAAGGTTCCTTAGAATATTAATTCCCTTTATATACACTATTTTGTAAATCATTAAACAGATAACATTAGTTTTGCTTCTTCCAAGGCATATCTTCTCATATGCATTGTTAAAGATCTTTTCCAATTATTTTTTAGTAATGAAAAACATCATGGAGTTTCACCCATATACATTAAGTGCATTCGTAGATATGACTAGCAAGTATTCTATCCACGTATGAACGATTATAGAACTCAAATCTTGTGGAAGAATTCATCTTAAATATGTTAGATTTAAAGAACATAGAGACGAAGTTTGAATTAAGAAAACTATTTTGGTTTGTTTGAAAGAATGGTGCCAGCAACAACAAAAAAAGGCTATTATAAATATAATTTTTTTTTATTTTAATATTTCTATTTTACTTTTAGAAATAAATTCAAATCATCCTGAAATCAACAGTAAGCATTCATCGGTTATTAGTTGGAGCCAGTCTAGGTTATGATTGCAATTTTAAAATTCTTGTTATGAATACGAAGACCTGAATCTATTTAGAGTTTCTGTCTAACGGAGTTCTAAAAAAAGTTATATTCATGTTAAAAATGTATTTTCTCCCCTTATTTAAAATCTTCACTCGATTACAAAATGTAGTGTTACATAAATAATACTTGCCGATACAAACTTGCATAAATCTGTCTTAGTAGTTTATATATTACATCTATATTAAAGTTATTACTGACCTGAAGATATTTTATATTCCTCATTCATCACTATTCATATATAGTTTATTTTATTTCCTTGCCCAGGGTTTATAGCATCCTGCTTATCCAACTAGTGTTATAGCTTAGCTAATAATAATAATAATAATAATAATAATAATACACCTCCCTTTTCAAGAGGCGTCTCTCATTAATGTCAAGTCTATTTAAGTTTAATTTTCTGTGCCAGTATTCTGTGAGATTATTCAATATACTGTATGGTTCCCTATAGAAAAGCTCAAATATTATCGTTTTGTTTTTATATTTTGGGTGAGTCGATTTTATTACAATAATTTAAAATAGCTTTTGTCGAGGTACATATTTGAATACGGAATAAAAGTTTTGGCTGTGAACATCCATTTTTATAGTTGAAGAATCCTTCGCAGAAGGTAGAAATATATATTACTTTAAATATATAACATTGCTTTCACTGGAAATGGAATATAAGATATCAAGAGCGACTCATTTTTTAACAAGAGCATATATAAAAAAAGATATAAAGTGGTTATTATAAAATTTAAATTTCAACCATAATCATCAATAACTAAAGTTATTGATAAAACTACGATACGCAGATTTATAGCCTTTGTAAGTGCGTGTGTCTGTGCAACAACATACATTGGATATTTACATATCTGGATAATGGTCGCTAAAACGTTTTCAAACGAGTATCGCTTTAACATTTGGACAGATATATTTATTTAAATTTTAGGGAAAGCGACACCAAAAGCTGGTCGGATTAATAAATCCATTCGTGAAATTTGTTTATGAAATTTATGAGAAATTCATTTTATAGAATCAACTTCCTAGTGAACCATCAATGAAAGTATTTTCAATGAGTGGTATAAAATCATATAATTCAATATTGCTAATTACTGCATCTCATCAAATTAGATTGTTTTCCAATCTCTAATATTAATGAGCTCATTCTGATTGAAATAATAACTTTTCAACCAAGTATATAATTGATGGGATTTTCTTTTATTTCAAATCAACAAGTGATGAGCAAGGGTCATAGATGTTGACGTTACCTATAAGATAATTTCGCAATGATATCCGGAAACACAAAAAAGTACGCAACTAATTAACGTTAATTTATAGCTGAAAATATGGAAATAAAGCTTCGGTGGACGGAAAACTATTTTTATCGAAAAGGGAAATGGGGGATGATCGTAGTTATAGCTTGCTTACTAATCAAACCTTATCATCTATATGAAAATGTGATGTCTGACCTTATTTATGTTTTATGAAAAGAAAGATGTTGAGCTTGTTTTTGGATATCCTTTCTTTGCAGCAAGGACTTATCATCCTATGGAGGGGCTTTTTGGAGGAGGGTTCCTTAGTGTGTTACTGAGCTTCCAACCTTGAAGGGCACGTCAATTGCTCTTGGAACCATATTTATTCCTCACTATTGCAGAGCTGCACTGTGAAGCTGTTGAGCTTGTTTTTAGATATCCTTTCTCTGCAGCAAGGACTTATCATCCTGCATTTTGTGTACTGCCCTTAGTTCAGTAAAAGCCAAGGGGACCTCTCTGTCCCAAGGTAATAGTAATTATACCTGTATTAAATTATCGTGATCACGGCCTGTGATAATCAGCCAGCTGATGTCATTAGTGGAGCTTGTGAAAACCTTTCAATCAAACCAGCCATCGTCAATTTGCTAGGGATATTTAGTTTACATTTGTTAGGATGTTCTTACTTTTCGTTGGTCTCCTCCTTTCTGGACCCTCTCCCCTTTTAGTATGCTTAAGTTGATGACCTTTCTTTAATTGTGTAATTGTTTTTTACAGGGAGTTTAAGAGTGAGTGTTTATTATTAATTATTGTATTGTTGAGGTTCAGGTGTTATTTCTGTCTGAAACTTATGTATTAAAATTAAGTATATTTTTGTGGTATGTTCTTTGTCCCCTTGAATTGACTTTGCACTAATATTGAAATTGTATACTATTCCACCTTTTGTGGACTTAGTATGGTACTTTAGTGAATACTGTTTGATAAATTTAGTGTTTTTGCGTGGTGGTCAAGCCAGCCATCACAAAATGGCGACCGTGACAGGATCTTTTTGTTCCTAAGTATTCACTGGAGTATGTGCAAAGTAAATTCTTGGGGTTGTTTTGCAGGCAGCATATTTTCACCTCCTCGTGTTTTTTTTGTTTTTGTTTTTTTGTTTATTTAGTATTGTGTGAATAATAGTGGTCATTATGGTTAATGTACTAGAACTCCTTAGCAGAGAGGGGTGGCAAGAAAGGCTTGCAGAGTTGAATAGGGAAGATTTGGAAATTGTAGCGCAGCATTTTGAATTGGAATATGAAGTATCCATAAGAAAGGGTGTATTGCTATTGCAAATTTATGAATGTGTTAAAACTGTAAAGGCTGGTGGGGAACAAGTGAAACCTGATAAAGTACTGTTGTCTGTATAAATTTTGGATAGGCAAATTGCTCTGAGGCAGATGGAGTTTGAAATAGAAAAGTTTATGGCGGAGGAAAGAGAAAAGGAGAGGCAGCATGAGATTGCCATGAGAGACTCAGGTTCCTTTTCTTCCTCTCCCCCTTCCTCAAATAGGTCAGTAACGCCTGCTATTAATTTAGCGCAGGCTCTCAAATTTGTGCCTAAATTTGAGGAAGACAATGTTGCAGAGTTTTTTTGTATCATTTGAGAGGATTGCAGCAAGGTTGGAGTGGCCACAAGAGTATTGGACCACTCTTATACAAAGTAAATTGATTGGAAGAGCTCAGAGGGTGTATGTAACTCTGGAGGAGGATCTGTCATCAGATTATGAGTGTGTGAAGGCTATCGTCTTGAAGGCCTATGAGTTAGTCC
>NC_090737.1:49499282-49501782 GCF_036898095.1 Palaemon carinicauda
TAAGAAAATAATTTCAGCTATTTATGACCACGCATTTAAATCTGGTCACGCCATTTCTAAGGAAAATCTCAAAATTATAGACAGACATAGTAACGTCAGCCAACTGAGAATCTTGGAGTCTTTATACATTTTTAATACAAAACCCAGCTTGAATGAGGGCTTACCTGTTCAGTTATCGGTGACCCATTGATCCATTTGTTCTGTGGGTTGCTGGTCTGGATGGGTGGTCATTGTCTCCTCCGGGTGACTAGGTATATTAGTTATTGAGTCTTTTATATAGTTATATAGTTATGTGTTTAATAAGTCTTTTATATGATTTTATGTTCCTTGATTGGTTAATTTTAGAGCTAGTTGATCAGTTCATGAAAATATATCTTCCTAACTATGTACTTAGGATGATTTTTATTAACTTTATTAATTTAACATATGATAATTGTAGATAGGCTGAAGATGACATAAGTTAAGTTGAAAGCTCCCGAATAAAGAAGATGATAGCAGCATTGACTATTTCATTTCTATTTATATATATATATATATATATATATATATATATATATATATATATATATATATATATAAATAACCCAAAATGTATGAAAAATTAGATTCATTTACCTTCGAAGGGACCATCTCCCTTCCCCTTCAAAAAACAAATGGTTACAAATTTTGAAAAGAGGTAGAGAAAGGTTCGACAGAGATAAAAAAAAAGTTACAGTATTAACGGGTATATATAAACTACCATGTGGTTCATATGACAAGGTATACATAGGAAAGTCAATAGATTTTGAAAGAAGAAAAAGAGAACATAGAGATTCAATTAGAAGAAAAGAAAATAGCGCTGTTACTAAACAAATGGCACTGGAAAATCATCCAATAGAATTTAGGAATATGGACAAATCGATATCAATGCTTGATATACATGGACGGAAACTGATTGAAGCGGTTTTAATTCTTTGAACCTCCTTGAGCTGGAAATACGTTCAAAGACCAAGGAACTTCATCGCGCACATGACCAAATGACGAGATTCAGGACTGGTGTACTCAATTCACTGACATTATTGGACTCTATCATTTTTAACCATTTATTTAATAAGGCTATTTCCTCCTTTGTTCAGACCGTTGAAGATAGACGTTTCAGAAAACTTCGAAATTTAGGCATTACCGTTCCTTTATTCAATAATAAAATTCATTCTATGTTCAATTTTTCCAAACAAATACTTTCGAAGAGAGAGGAATTCCTATTGTCCTTAGGATTAGACTTTTGCCTCCCCAACTATCGCCCAAATTATCAGCAATTCTTTTTGCCTCTCGAGATACTTTTTCAGAGAATAATTAAACTTCCCTTTTGCAAAAATATAGAGTTTTTAAGATCACAATTCTCAGCCCTCGCCCACAGCTCTTTTAATAATCTTAAAACTAGATGGGCTCCTTTTTTTTTTACCAAGAATAATTATGACATTTTGAAAAACCTAGCCAGCGATAAAAATTTGATAATTACTCGTCCTGATAAAGGCAAAGGTACCGTTACCCTTGACAGACATGACTACATACAAAAAATGAATTTAATTTTAAACGACTCTTCAAAATTTACCAAAGTTGGTGACCCAGACCTTTACAATATTACTAAACCCGAAGATAAAATCAACAGATTTCTTAGAACACTAAAACAAACCAAAGCAATAGATGAAAATACGTATCAGGACCTTTTTGTAACAGGATCTACATATGGACTTATGTACGGACTGCCAAAGATACACAAAGAAGGAATTCCTTTGAGACCCATCCTTTCTTCCATTAACACTGCTAGCTATAAACTCGCCAAATTTCTTATCCCTTTACTCCAACCACTGACTCACAACAAATACACATTAATAAACTCGGCCTCCTTTAAAGATGACATTATCACGCAGGACTCAGATCTGTACATGGCGAGCTTTGACGTGGAATCTCTGTTTACAAATGTTCCCGTTGTCGAGACTATCAACATCATTTTAGACAGGCTATTTCCCACTGACGATTGCTTGTTCAACAATTTTAATAGAACTCAATTCAAGTTGCTTTTAGAATTAGCCGTGCTGGATACGCCCTTTGTTTTTAATAATACAGTTTTTAAGCAGACTGAGGGGATGGCCATGGGAAGCCCTCTGGGTCCTACTTTTGCAAACATATTTATGTGCTCCCTGGAGGAGCGAGCTTTAGATGTATGCCCACCTAATTTCCGCCCACTCTTTTATAGACGCTACATAGATGACACTTTCGCCTTGTTCAGATGTAATTACCATGCTGATACCTTTCTTGAGTATTTAAACAACCAACACCATAACATTAGATTTATGGTTGAAACAGAGACACAGAATTCACTTCCGTTCCTTGATGTGAGGATATCCAAGGACGAGTCTGGCTTTCATACTGGTATTTATAGAAAGAGCACCTTTACTGGCCTGGGGACCAATTTTTATAGCTCATGTTTTTTTTAACTTTAAACTGAATTCCGTGTCAA
>NC_090737.1:49506782-49509282 GCF_036898095.1 Palaemon carinicauda
TAAAATTATCATTGTAATACATTTCTTTTGCTAAACATATTTCTAACGTATCGATAGATATATTTGAGTTTTGTATAAACAATTCTCATGCTGAGAATGTTCTTTGCTTAAACTATTTCCTTTTCAAGATATTTTATAAGAAGTAATATAAGAAGTTGTATAATTAATATATTCATGAATACCTCTTTACATGAAGTTATTACATCTCTTTTCAAGAATTTGCTTCATATTTAAAATGTTTATTGTAAAAAGAACTCCTAAAACTAGAAGTGCAAGTCTTGGCATTAAGATTTCTATTGGTCTATTTTTATTTCTTTTACAGGAATAGCTATACTAGCAAAATATAGAATATTATTTCGTGTGTGTGTCAGATTGCCTTACCATTGTGTAAGACACGGGCTCCTGCCTTAGGCAGCCCGTAAGAATATTATTTCATAGCTAGGAAACATACTACTGTTTACTGGATTCAGTATTCCACAAAATAAAAATGGTTATAGAATCTTCGCGAATCCACATGTGATATGAAGAAATTTATTTATTTATATATTTTTTTTTTTTTTTTTTTTTGGCTGAGCACGAAAATGATAGAGAAGTAAATTAAGTTCGAAATAGATAATGACATCACTCTGTGCTTCTTTAATAAAATATTTGGAATAAAGAAACTTCATTTTTAGATTATATATTTCTAAAGAGAATCTGGGTACTTTAAAATTATTAGAATTATTTCTGACAACATTAATACTATATTACAATTTTTTTTTCAAGTTCAAAAAGCAAAGAATAGTAATATCTGTGACGATACTTGACGTAATGACTGAACTAAGCATAATTTTTCTTACCCAGGTTGATTTCAAAAAAGAGAGAGAGAGAGAGAGAGAGAGAGGAGAGAGAGAGAGAGAGAGAGAGAGAGAGAGAGAGAGAGAGAGAGAGAGAGAGAGAGAGAGAGGTAATTCTTACTTCTAAAGATTCGATCAAAGGGATACTTCTCCCCTATATGTTTGTCGTCCATCAAAACCAAATGGCTTCAAAGGGATATGAAGTCTCAGCGATGGACGGAAGGCTAACATCATCATCATCATCATCATCATCTCTCTCTCTCTCTCTCTCTCTCTCTCTCTCTCTCTCTCTCTCTCTCTCTGTGCTATATATATATATATATATATATATATATATATATATATATATATATATATATATATATATATATGTATGTATATACATACGTATATGTACTCACAAAAGAAATGAAATTGACTTTCATTGAACACATAATGATGATGGTTTTCATCAAATGAATCTTTGCTAATAGGAAAAGGGGTTTTAGAATATTTGTCCTTCTGGATTAGGAATTTGCTTTTGAGGAAAATATTCGGCCTTTGTCATAAATTGCATAAAGAAATCATGAATTGAGAAAGTCTTTCTAGATCTTTCAAGACATCCCAAGGAAATGTTTTAATTCATTTATTCTGTTAAGTTTTGAATATAGTTCTTCGGTCCGGTATACGATAAACGACTTTTATCTTAATAAGGTCAGATACTAAATATTTATTCCAATCTATTGCACCCTCGTTTAATAAACCTTTTGCGCGTTGTATGTTATATTTTACATAATTGTTGTCATCCTATGCATTGGGATCTACCCGTATTTTATATAATATTGCATATTAAAGAGATTCCTGGCAATTCTATCACTCTTGTCTTTTATCTTATAAGACTCAACTAAAGTAGTATTGTGGCAGTTTTATTCCGGTCCTGGTCAAATAGTTGAAACCGTGCAACTTCAGAAGATCGAACCTGGTACACATGCTCTTTTTTAACATAAATTTTTATTTTTTTATTCTACATAAAAAAAAAAAAAAAAAAAAAACGTAATTTCAATCGCAAATTCTTAGTAAAAATATATTGTTCTCAGCCGTCTTTCTGTAAAATACAGGCGACGGTAAGCTTCACACCACTGTCATTATCTTTTACGGGCTGATGACCGTAATATCGCTCCTTTACGTCAATATGTTCGTTTTTTAAACGTTAATTGACTGGCAACGTTTATTCCAGGATTTTCACCGTTATTTTTAGGCAAATTTTTAACAGTGTATTCTTTGTTTCTTTTCGGCATTGACCTGCTTTTCACGTTGAAATCTTTTGAACTGTAGCAGTTTTTATAACAAGGGTTGCAGTTGGATTAATGATGCTGGAATTACCAGTGATAATAATGACAATTAAAACTCAGTAATATTAGTATAAGCACAAAAGTGGGAAAATGAAAGATGCCTAATAATCTTTCCAATCTAAAATAAAAAACGTTAAAATCATGAAAGAAGTTAAATTCCAACAATAAAAGGAGACAATAACCGTGTACAAAGTCAACTATTTCTTTTTTCAAAAAGATTAGTGTAATTCCGTCGTTTCCAGAAGAGAAGCCGACCAATCTCCTAAAGCGGTTAACTTCAGTGATTCTTCTTCAACCTTTTTGCATTGGCGATCGAAGGCTTGGGCGCCTAAA
>NC_090737.1:49511782-49514282 GCF_036898095.1 Palaemon carinicauda
GCTGACGGATTGGCTTAAGGGTGATAGACAAGACATCTTGGCTTCTACTCATGATGCCTGGTGAATGATGTTATTGGAATCGTTATGGACCGAAACCGGTCTCTTGCCTTAGATAGGCACTCTATTTATGGATTTAGTCAGTCTATGCAAAGAGAAAATGGCAGAATGGTGTCCAGTCGTGGGCGTAGCGGGGTGCTAAGAACTTCTCAGTTTATTAATACTAAAGAGAAATTGATAATTGGTAATTGGAATTAGAGAACCATGAAGCAGACTTGGAAGTTACAGCAAGTGGAAAATGAATATATGAAATAAAGTATGGATATCTTAGCCCTAGCTGACACATGTTGTAAGGTGATTGGTAAAGAATTCATAGACCAAGGAAATATATATATATCTACTTAGGAAGAACAGCTGGAGATGGAAGAGGCGGCGTAGGAATGATGATGACACCAAGAGCAGAAAAAGCATTAACGGAATGAAGAATTGTAAATAGTAGATTATCACTTAAAATGTTCAAATCAAAGAAGTGCAATATGAATATCATAGTTTACTATGGACAAACAAACGATTCACTTGAAGAAAGGAAAAATGAATACCATGAAGAACTGCAGAGTATAATAGATGAGATCCCCAAGAGAGATATGAAAATTGTGATTGGTGACCTCATTGCTGAAGTTGGAAAGAATAATCAAGGTATAGAGAGTGTGATGAGTGTTGAAGGTGTTGGTAAAGTTGCAAATGGAAAACATTTTATAAGTTTTTGTTCAACAAACAATGAAGATATTGAAGGTACTCTTTTGCAGCATAAGGACATCAACATATTTACATGGACTTCACCATATGACAACTGCAAAATCAAAGAGATCAAATAGCTATTAATAACGAAAAAAGAAGGAATCTGAGAAATGTAAGAAGCTACAGAGTGGCAGATATTCTTGGTGATACCCAGTTCCCCATTGCCACATTGAAATTAAAATTAGCGCACCCAGCAGAAATGTAGATAGAATACTAAGGTTTGATAGAACCAAGATTCTAGAAGATGAGCACAGAAAAATCTTTGCAATTGAATGTAGGAATCGATATGCAGTCTTAGAGACTTTAAGAGAAGAAGAATAGACAATTAAGGAAGAATGGTGTGAAATTAAGAAAATATATCAGTCACTTGGTAATGAAGTTTTTGGGACGTTCAGATAAATGGAGAAAATCATGGATATCAAATGATACTTAGGATACCATAAAAAGGAGACAAAAATAGAAATATATTATTGACTGTTTCCGAGGAAGTGGTGATATTTATAAGGCCGATCATGCTAAGTATTAAAGTATTGATAGTGAGGTCAAAAGAAAAGCCATGAATGACTTGAGAAAATATTTAGACAGTAAAGGAGATGAGGCTGACAACGCTAGGAATTCAGGGAGTGGCTATGGCGTAAGATTTGCTCATAGAATTATTAATGAAATCTCTATTGGGGCAAAAAAGAAGAAGTATAAACCCATCAAAAAGAAGAGCTTGATCTGTTATAACAACAGAAGCTGAAGAAAGGCAACGTTAGATGGAACACTTTAATGAGGTCATGAATAGGAGATATGAAGGGAAGGATTTGATTGATATACTTGAAGCTGAGGGAGACCTTGATGTGACCATGAATGAATTCAGTGTGTTTGAAGTCGAAAGTATCATTAAAAAACTCAAGAGATGGAAAGCCCCTGGTTACGATGCAATAACTGGCCAGATGCTTTTGGCCGGAAATTAAGTGACTCCCTGAATTCGCACAAGATTATTTTCTAGAATGTGGCACGAGGAGCCAAAATCTGAGGATTGGGAGTTTGCCGTGTTGGTGAAATTAGCAAATGGGAAAAAAAAAAATCTGACAGATTGCAATAATTAGAGAGGCACCACGCTTACATCAGTTGTCATGAGCATATATAGTTTGCTCATTCTAAAAAGACTAGTGAGAAAGATGAAAATCCGAGAGATGAGCAAGTAGGATTTCGAAAAGATGGAAGGTTTACTGACCAAATTTTCAATCTAAGACATCTACACTCAATGTCTAAGGAACCTTTCTGAATCTCTTTTTGAAAATTTGTAACCATATGTTTTCTGAAGAGAAAGGGAGTTGGTCCCTTCAGAAGCTAAATAAATTTAATTTTTCATACGTTGTGGGTTATTTTATTTATTATAAATACAAGGAAAATTATGTATTATAATATATATATATTTATATATATATATATATATATATATATATATATATATATATATATATATAAATGTATATGTATACATATATATACATATATATACATATATATATATATATATATATATATATATATATATATATATATATATATATATATATATATTTATATATATATATATATATGTGTGTATATATATATATATATATATATATATATATATATATATATATATATATATATATGTATGTATAAAACAGAGTTCAGCTGGTACTGCTAGGGTGCCACAGCCCACCCT
>NC_090737.1:49524282-49531782 GCF_036898095.1 Palaemon carinicauda
TATTAAATAATGGGGATGAAACACAAACCATAATAGTGATGAATGCACAGGGTTTAGTCACGAGTAACTCTAAAAGGAAAATAGAGTTCTTAGAAGAACTAACCCAAATTGAAAAAATAGATATTTTAAATATAAGTGAAACATGGTATTCCCAAGAGACTGGCAGTGATGACCAGATAAAGGGTTTCCAAATTTATAGATCAGACAGAAAAAATAGGAATCAAGGGGGAACCGCAATATATGGAAGAGACATAAATCAAGGGAAAGTCTGTGAAAAATACAGCAACACAGAATATGAATTGATTGTGGTAGAATTTCAATTTGAAAATCTAGTGAATATTGTAGTTTACAGACCCCCAAATACTAGGGAGTTTGACATAATAATAGAAAAAATAGATGATATATGTAGAAACCATAAAGACTGGAATATACTCCTATCCGGAGATTTTAACTTTCCTTTCGTGGATTGGAAAGAACGGATAGAAGAAAGTGGTTGTATGTATACATATAAAAAAGAGAGTAATAGTAGCACAGAAGATAAGAGGCAATTTGAAAAGCTTCAAGATATGCTATTAGAACATAATATACAACAAATAAACCACATTCCAACAAGAAAGGAAAATGTCCTAGATATAGTATTTGTGAATGAGGTGAATTATGTTAAAGAAATAATAGTGTATAACACGGGAACTTCAGACCACAATGTCATAGAATTGATAGTCCATTCCAAAGCAAGTGATTGCAGAATTAATAAAAGCACAAAACTTTGGGAAGGATATGGAAAATATAATTTTTAAAGTAAGAATATAAAATGGTCAGAAATAAATGAAGAACTGAATAAAGAATGGAAAAATTTATTTGTAAGTGACAATATACATTTAAATACGGACATACTGTACAAAATACTGGAGAAAATTGTTGAAAAATATGTACCGAAAAAAAAAACAATAAACAAAAGACGTGCATATCAAGAAACAGAAGAATCTTATTTCAGAAAATTAGAAAGGGGAAGAAAAATCTTGCAAAAGAAAAAAATGTGTGGAAAATGAGGGAAATAAAATGTAAGATAGAAAATGCAGAACAAAAGATTATACAGTCGAAAGAAAATGAAAAAAGGGACTTAGAAGAAAGGACACTTCAAAATATAAAAAGAAACCCCAAAGTAGTTTACTCCAATGCAAAAAACATGAATAAAGGGAGATTAGAAATAGGCCCTCTAAGAATTGAAGGACGGCTAACGAATGAAAAAAAAGGAAATATGCAACATATTAGCAGAAAAATTTAAGAGTTAGTTCACGCCAAGAATTGCGAATGAGAATAATGAAACAGAAATATGAGAAGAAAATGTTGAATAGCTAACGGATATAGATATTAATGAAGCAGATATTGTCAAGGCTATAAACGAAAATGGATCGGCAGCCGGACCAGATGGAGTTCCAGCGATTTTGTTAGAAAAAAAACTGCAAACACTATCGCGAGGCTGCTTGCAATACTGCTAAGACAAAGTGTAGATATGAGCGAGATATATGTTAAACATAAATTAGCTTATATAACCCCTATCTTCAAAAGTGGATCAAGACTAGAGGCAAGCAATTATAGACCTGTTAGTCTAACATCACATATTATGAAAGTGTATGAGAGGGTAATAAAAAAGAAAAGAATGAACCATATGGTTAAAAAATAATTTGTTTAATATGGGTCAACACGGTTTCGTACCTGGAAAAAGTACAGACCCAACTGATAGCACACTATGAAAATATATACAAAAATATGATAAATGAAAAAGACACAGATGTGATCTATCTAGATTTTGCAAAAGCCTTTGACAAGGTAGACCATAACATATTGGAGAAAAAAATGAGAAAGCATAATATTGTGGGAAAGATAGGAAAATGGGTAAAAGAATTCCTGCAAAACAGAAAACAGATAGTGGTTGCAAATGACGAGAAATCAGATGAAGCTCAGGTAATATCTGGTGTGCCACAAGGTACGGTATTAGCTGCACTGCTGTTTGTTATTATGATCTCAGACAAAGACTGTGATGTTGAAAACTCCGTAGTGAGAAGTTTCGCCGATGACACAAGAATAAGTAGATAAATTACTTGTGATGAAGACATGAACTCACTACGAAGAGATCTAAACAAAATATATGAATGGGCGGAGATAAATAGGATGGTATTTAACTCCGATAAATTCGAATCAATAAATTATGGAAACAGGGAAGGAATGGTACATGCACACAAGGGACCTAATAATGAGACAATCACAAACAAGGAAGCAATTAAAGACCTTGGTGTAATGTTAAATAGGAATATGTTATGCAACGACCAAATAGCAACACTGTTGGCTAAATGTAAAGCAAAAATGGGAATGTTATTCAGACCCTTTAGAACAAGAAAAGCTGAATACATGATTATGCTTTACAAAACTTATGTATGTAGTACACTCGAGTACTGCAATGTGATATGGTACCCACACTACCAAAAGGATATTGCGCAAATAGAGAGTGTACAAAGGTCCTATACTGCTCGAATAGAAGAAGTTAAGGACCTTGGCTACTGGGACAGACTGCAATTTTTAAAAGTATACAGTCTAGAAAGGAGAAGAGAACGCTACATGATAATACAAGCATGGAAGCAAATAGAAGGAATTACTGAAAACATCATGGAGCTAAAAATATCAGAAAGAGCAAGCCGAGGTAGATTAATAGTGCCAAAAAATATACCAGGTAAACTAAGAAAGGCGCACAGGACATTAATCCACTACGCACCAGCATCGGTAATGCAGCGACTATTTAATGTGCTGCCAGCTCATCTAAGAAACATATCAGGAGTGAGCGTAGATGTGTTTAAGAATAAGCTCGATAAATACCTAAGATGCATCCCAGACCATCCAAGACTGGAAGATGCAAAATACACCGGAAGATGCATTAGCAACTCTCTGGTGGATATACGAGGTGCCTCACACTGAGGATCCTGGGGGAACCCGAACAAAAAATAAGGCAAGGCATAAGGCTCTCTCTCTCTCTCTCTCTCTCTCTCTCTGCTATATATATATATATATATATATAAATATATATATATATATATATATGTGTGTGTATATATATATATATATATATATATATATATATATATATATATATATATATATACATATATATATATATATATATATATATATATATATATATATATATATATATGTATGTATGTACTCACAAAAGAAATGAAATTGAGTTGCATTGAACACATAATGATGATGGTTTTAATCAAATGAATCTTTGCTAATAGGAAAAGCGGTTTCAGAATATTTGTCATTCTGGATTAGGAATTTGCTTTTGAGGAAAATATTTGGCCTCTGTCATAAATTGCATAAAGAAATCATGAATTGAGAAAGTCTTTCTAGATCTTTCAAGACATCCTAATGAAATGTTTTAATTAATTTATTCTGTTAAGTTTTGAATATAGTTCTTCGATCCGGTGTTCAATCACCGACTTTTATCCTAATAAGGTCAGATACTAGATGTATTATTCCAGTTATCCCTAATATATATTTCAATCTATTGCACCCTCGTTTAATAAATTTTTGCGTAATGTATATTATATTTTACCAAATTGTTGTCATTCTATGAATTGTGATCTACCCATATTTTATGTAAAATTGCATATTAGAGAGATTCCTGGCAATTCTATCACTCTTGTCTTTTATCTTATAAGACTCAACTACGTAGTATTGTGGCAGTTTTATTCCGGTCCTGATCAAATAGTTGAAACCGTGCAACTTCAGAAGATCGAACCTGGTACACACGCTCTTTTTGTACATAAATGTCTATTTTTTTAAATCTACGCTTTAAAAAAAACGTAATTCCAATCGCAAATTCTTAGTAAAAATATATTGTTCTCAGCCGTCTTTCAGTAAAATACAGGCGACGGTAAGCTTTATGCCAGTGTTATTATCTTTTACGGGTAGATGACGTAATATCGCTCCTTTACGTCAATTGACTGGCGACGTTTATTCTGTACCAACCGTGTGTCACACAATTGTACATAATTATTTTGTATATATTATGCTTGTATCTGCGCTCTTCCCTCGCACTAAAAAGAACCTGAATGATCATGTCTCCGGTTTTGCTCTGTAACATTGTCTGTCTCTCGAACAGGTTATGTCCTGTTGCCTTGAGGTTTTTTGCTCTGTAACATTGTCTGTCTCTCGAACAGGTTATGTCCTGTTTCCTTGAGGTTTTGTATATAAAGGAGAGTGTTCCTTAATAAAAAACTCAGTTGATTGCATCCTCCCTTTGAGTTCACAACCCTCTCTCGGCCCGTCACATTGGTGACCCCGGAAGTCGACTCGCTCCCACCGCCTTCCACCCCCACCCCCTCGCCCCTTCATCGTTGGTACTATGACGGACTCTACGGCAGTTGATGCTGCGGCCGCTCCATTCAAACTTTCATCGTTTGCCAGCGGAGAGGCATTTGCTTGGTTTCAGCGCGCAGAAGTCCAATTTCGTATCAGGGGCGTGACTCGCTCAACCACCAAAGCGGATTATGTTCTCGCGGCGATCCCCGAGGACACCTTCCCAGAAATATCCTACTGGCTTTGTGAACAAGGAGACACCCCAATAGCGTATGAAGCCCTCAAAACATACCTTCTGCAGCAGTACTCGCCGTCGCCAGCCTCCCGTATAGCAAAGCTTTTTCAGCTCTCGCAACAACTGTTGGGGGACCAAAGGGCTTCGCTTGCCCTCAGGGAAATGACCAGTATCGCTCGCCTTCAACCTGCCGCAGACGGCTCTCCTCGTGAGGTAAACCTACTTCGTGCCCTTTGGATACGTCGTTTACCCGAACCTGTACGCGATGTCATACCCGATGTCGATAGTTTACCCATAAAGGACTTGATGACCAAAGCCGACGCCCTTATGGACAGCCACTTCAAGACCTCCATCAACGCCTCCACCCCTGACGACGAGGATGCCTATTCAACGTCAACCGAAGCTGACATGAATGCCGTAGGACATACACGCCTACCCTGTGACGTGCCGAAACGGCGACAAAGCCGCCCACCACCCACCAATCGCTCGTGCCCCAACGAACGACTTCTACAGCCACTTACTACCTCCCATCCGCTGCAGTTTTGCTACTACCACTGCAGATTCGGGGCAACCGCGAAGAAATGTGCCAAGGATTGTCAGTGGCCAAAAAACGTGTAAATAGGCCATCGCTTGTGGCGGTGGCCTTCCATGTTTCTAATCTTTTCTTTTTACAGGATGCAGGAACGGGCGTGCGATTTTTGGTAGACACGGGTGCTTGTCGTTCTCTTTTGCCAAGGAAACTCTTCAAGGCACGACGTAGTCTGTCTACATCTGCCGACGTCTGCTTGGTAGCTGCCAATGGATCTGCGATACCCACCTACAGATACGAGAACCTCACATTATCGTTCGGAAACGGTAAATTCAATTGGAAGTTTCTCGTTGCTGACGTCACAATGCCAATCCTAGGTGCGGATTTCCTCTCTCATTTCCACCTTCTGGTCGATGTTGCCACCGACGATTGGTCAACGCAGACTTGTACTTGTCGACACCTCTTCAACCCGCCCCCTCTAACCTCGCTCTCCACATCAGCGCACCCACGGATGCCTACGCCCACCTCCTCACGTCGTACCCGGAAGTTTTCCGTCCAGAACTTCCCCAAACGCCCACGGTTCCTGCCAAGCACGGTATTTATCACCATATCAAGACGACGGGACCCCCAGTCTTCGCAAAATTCAGACGTCTGGCACCGGAACGATTGGCAGCCGCCAAACAGACGTTCACCGAAATGGAGGAAATGGGCCTTTGCCAAAAGGCCTCCAGCCCATGGTCGTCACCCTTACACATCGTTCTGAAGAAAGACGGCTCCCTCCGTCAGTGCGGGGATTACAGGCGCCTGAACATGCAAACAGAACTGGATCACTACCCCCTCCCAAACATTGCCGACGTGACCTCCTACCTGCACAAAGCGAAGGTTTTCTCTACGCTCGACCTCCTGAAGGGGTATTATCAGGTGCCTATGAACCCAGAAGACATCCCCAAGACCGCCATCACCCCTCCGTTTGGTACATACGCCTTGAATTACTCCTGTTTTGGCCGTCGTAATGCTGGGGCAACGTTTCAACGTCTCATGGATGGCATCTTAGAGGACCTCCCTTTCTGTGTATGTTATGTGGACGACATACTTGTGTTCTCCTCCTCAAAAGAGGAACACCTACGTCACCTGCGCATCGTGCTCGACCGCCTGCAACAAAATGGCCTTGTAGTCCGGTACGACAAGTGTACCTTTGGCGCCAACGAAGTGTCGTTCTTAGGGCACCGTGTCACTCCTGAAGGAGTCCATCTCCTCCCTGAGAAGGTAGAAGCCGTTCAGAAATTCCCCGCACCCTCGATACTTAAAGCTCTGCAGGAATTCTTGGGCATGATCAAATATTATCACAGTTTTCTTGCTCCCCTCTACGCCTCCCTCAAGGGCAAGCCAAAGGGCCTGAAGTGGGGTCCCCTACAATAAGCAGCCTTCTGCAATGCAAAGAAGGCCCTATCAACTGCTGCGGCTCTCACTTTTCCTATCCCACACGCCCCTCTCCTTCTCTCCACCGATGCTAGCGACGTCGCTATTGGTGCAGTACTCAAGCAGGCTCGCCCCGCCCATTGGCCTTCTTCAGCAGAAAACTGTCCAAGGCTGAATCGGGTTATTCTACCTTCGATCGAGAATTGCTGGCGGTGCACTTGGCTGTCCGTCACTTTCACCATTTCTTAGAAGGTACCCCCTTCGTCATTCGCACAGACCACATGCCTCTGGTGCACGCCTTCACTCGACAGTCTGACGCCTGGTCCGCCCGTCAACGCCGACATCTCTCCGCCGTGGCTGAATACAATTGCTCCCTCCGATACGTCCCTGGGAAAATGAATCCCGTTGCCGATGCCCTGTCAAGAAACACGTTGGCTGCCGTTCAACTGGGATTGGATTACAACGCCCTGGCTGAAGCCCAACGACAGGATCCAGAGTATCAAGCTTGTAGGACATCCTGCACGTCCCTCCGTTGGGAAGACTTTCCCCTCGAAGAATCCAAGAACCCCCTCCTCTGTGACGTCAGTACTGGTAGACCGCGACCTTGGATTCCTGCTCCCATGCGCCGACAGGTGTTTGATTTCATCATGGCCTTTCACATCCCTCGTGCCGTTCTACTACACAGCTGCTGAAGGCAAAGTTCATTTGGCACGGCATTTCTAAGGATGCTAAGGATTGGGTCCGCGCCTGTACTTCTTGCCAAACTTCCAAAGTACATCGACACACGGATTCAGGTGTGGGTACCTTTCCTCAACCTCAGCGTCGTTTCGCACACATTCAAATCAACGTTGTAGGCCCCCTACCCACATCACAAGGACATCGTTACCTGTTTACCGTCATCGACCGCTCCACTCGTTGGCCTGAAGCCATTCCCATGGAAACTGCAACGTCCGCCTCA
>NC_090737.1:49541782-49551782 GCF_036898095.1 Palaemon carinicauda
TCAGAATTGTGTCCTCAACACCAGCCATTTCTCTCACTCTCTTGTTCGTAATTCTGTCCTCCCATCTTACACCACAGATTCTTCTCAGACATTTCATTTCAAAGGCTAACAACTTTTTCTCTTCTCTCTTCTTCAGTATCCAGCATTCAGCACCGTATATCACTGTGGGGATTACTATTGCTCTTAATAGCCTAATTTTCAACTTAATGGATATATTTCTATCTTTCCAGATTCTTCTTAGCCTTCCAAATGCTTTCTGGCCACTTGAGATTCGGTCTTGAATTGCTCTTTCCATCTTTCCATCTGCTGTGAAAAACACTCCCAAATATTTAAACTCATTGACTTGTTCCTCTTCTCCCTCTGATAGCTGTATTTCTAAGGCCTCTCTCTGGCGTCCAATTCTCATACTTTTGGTTTTCTCTCTATTTATCACTAATTCATACCTACTGCACTGCTCCTCCACCATTCTCAACGCTCTCTGAAGTTCCTCCTTAGTTTCTGCTAAAAGCACTATGTCATCTGCATACCTCATGTTAGATATTTTTGTCCCTCCTATATCTATTCCACCCTCATAATCTCCAAGTTCGATTCTCATAACCCATTCCAAGTATAGGTTGAAGAGGTGTGGTGATAGTGGGCAACCCTGTATAACCCCACCAGTGGTTATGAACTCTTCTGTCAAACACTTTCCTTTTCTTACTCTAGCCGATGTCTTTTCATACAATCTCCTGATGGTTTCCAGTATTTTTGGTTCTAATCCCCATTCCTTCAAAATCCTGATCATTCCTTCCCTCCATATGGAGTCAAACGCTTGCCTGAAGTCAATAAATACAAAATACAGATCTTTTTCCTTCTCCCAGAATTTTTCTATGATTTGTGAGAAGGTGAATAGGCCTACATGATCAATTGTTCCTCTACCCGCCCTAAATCCTGCTTGACCCTCATCAATTATTTCCTCTTCTTGCCTTGCTATTCTACTTCCATACATATACAAAAACAGACACACACACTCATACACACTTATATATATATATATATATATATATATATATATATATATATATATATATATGTGTGTGTGTGTGTATGAATATAGCATATATATATATATATATATATATATATATATATATATATATATATATATGAATATATAAGCATATATATATACAAATAAATAAATATATATATACAAATATACACACATATATATACATATGTATATATATACTTATGTATATATATATATATATATATTTATTTTTTTATTTATTATATAGATATATATATATATATATATATATATATATTTAAATATACTGTATATACATATATATACATATATTTGTATACATATATATATATATATATATATATATATATATATATATATACATATATGTGTATATGTATATATATATATATATATATATATATATATACACACACACACACACACACACACATATATATATATATATATATATATATATATATATATATATATATATGTACATGGGGGTATGCATGTGTGTGTATGTAAGAGGGTATGGGCGTTTGAGTGTGTGTGTGTTTGTGTGTGTGATTGGGTATGTATACGTATGAAGGATTTTGTGTGGTTGTGTGTGCGTGCATGCACAGGATAACTATCTTCGGTGACTACAACATATAAAGATGTGACTGTTTATATATCTACTTGAAGATACAGTACTTCATTGAAACGATATAATCTATTCGTTATTGTTGATTAGTATAGTATTAAAAATAAACACCAGTTTGGAAAAATTATGCAAAGATTAATAAAAAGAGAGAGAGAGAGAGAGAGAGAGAGAGAGAGAGAGAGAGAGAGAGAGAGAGAGAGAGAGAGAGAGAGAGAGAGAGAGAGAGAGGGAGAGAGAGAGAGAGAGAGAGAGAGAGAGAGAGAGATGGTCCAATGAAACTGACTGAGTAAATCCTTAATTTTTTAATGACTGGGACTCTTTTTTCGCTAACTTTTGGTCTCTCTCAATTTCCCGTAACACTTTTATCTCCTGATCTGACACTGAGCCATTATTTAATAACATTCACCTCTAACAACCACTATCAAGTGCAAAGCCCTTAATCAATCTCTTTCAAATGACAGCTGTGACCATCAAAATGTGAAGGGAACGGTTAATGAATCCCCCTTATAAATCTTGGGATATTTGTCTCCTTTCCCATTCACAGGAGACTCAAGAAAATTTCAGCAATTTTTGACTCCTAAAAACGTATCTTTTTTGTTATTTATAAGAATAATGATTTCCTTAGTAACGCACAAGTACATTCATAAATCCAGACACGCATATATTCACAAGTACATGCATACGTCCATACACATACAAAAACAGACACACACACTCATACACACTTATATATATATATATATATATATATATATATATATATATATATATATATATATATATATATATATATATATATATATATATATATATATATATAAATATATATATATATATATATATATATATGTACATATGTTCACGTATATATGTATATACATATACATACATATATATATGTATATATATATATATATATATATATATATATATATATATATATATACATATACATATATGTATATATTTGTGCATGGATGTGTATAATAGTCTTTCCAACGGAAGAAGTATTATAAGATTAGCTGGGATATGGTTCAGATCAAGTAGAGAAAATTAGTGTTAAGTAATTTAAATAGCATAGTGTATATTCTTCATTATAATTGTGACGGCCGAGAGAGGAGTTGTTAACTCAAAGGCAGGATGCAATCAACTGAGTTTTATTAAGGAACACTCTTCTTTATATACAAAACCTCAAGGCAACAGGACATGACCTGTTCGAGAGACAGACAATGTTACAGAGCAAAACGGAGACATGATCATTCAGGTTCTTTTTAGTGCGAGGGAAGAGCGCAGATACAAGCATAATATATTCAACATAATTATGTACAATTCTGTGCCACACGGTTGGTACATGGCTCCCCCCCTAAAAATGACATACTGCACATGTTAAATAGGGCGCCCTGATCTAGAGAGGCGAACTGTAGGCGGGTCATCTGGCAGAAGATAAGCAGGTTTTAGACGATCAATGGAGACCCAGTCTTCTTTGCCCCGAATGTTTAGTAGGAATGCTTTCGGACTGCGTCGGATCACAAGGAAAGGGCCCGTGTAAGGGGGCGTTAGTGGTGGCTTGCTGGTGTCGTTACGCAGGAAGACGTGCGTTGCGGAGTGCAAGTTCGTTGGTATGTGATGCTTCGCTGGGGGCTTGTAAGTCTGGCGGCAGGGAGTAAATTTTCCCACGACGTGATGTATGCGCTGGAGATCGTCGGAGGAGGTTGTAGAAGGAAAAAATTCGGCAGGGACGACCAACGGGTCGCCATACACCATTTCAGCTGCCGAGACGTCGAGGGCGTCTTTAGGAGTGGTCCTTAGTCCCAGGAGGACCCAGAGAAGTTGAGTAAACCAGTTGCAATCCTTGCAGCGGGACATCAAAGCTGCTTTGAGGGTGGGATGAAAACATTCAACCATTCCATTGGCAGCGGGGTTGTAGGCCGTTGTCTGATGTAGGGTGATGCCCAGGAGATTCGCTAATGACGTCCACAATTGAGAGGTGAAAGTGGTTCCCCTGTCAGAAGTAATATGCTCAGGGATACCGAATCTTGAAATCCATCCAGAGAGTAAGGCAGATGTACATGAGGCGGACGTTGCAGTTTCCATGGGAATGCCTTCAGGCCAACGAGTGGAGCGGTCGATGACGGTAAACAGGTAGCGATGTCCTTGTGATGTGGGTAGGGGGCCTACAACGTCGACGTGAATGTGTGCGAAACGACGCTGAGGTTGAAGAAAGGTGCCCACTCTTGAATCCGTGTGTCGATGTACTTTGGAAGTTTGGCAGGAAGTACAGGCGCGGACCCAATCCTTAGCATCCTTAGAAATGCCGTGCCAAATGAACTTTGCCTTCAGCAGCTGTGCAGTAGAACGGCACGAGGGATGTGAAAGGCCGTGAATGAAATCAAACACCTGTCGGCGCATAGGAGCAGGAATCCAAGGTCGCGGTCTACCAGTACTGACGTCACAGAGGAGGATGGTGTTGGAGTCTTCGAGGGGAAAATCTTCCCAACGGAGGGACGTGCAGGAAGTCCTACAAGCTTGATACTCTGGATCCTGTTGTTGGGCTTCAGCCAGGGCGTTGTAATCCAATCCCAGTTGAACGGCAGCCAACGTGTTTCTTGACAGGGCATCGGCAACGGGATTCATTTTCCCAGGGACGTATTGGAGGGTGCAATTGTATTCAGCCACGGAGGAGAGATGTCGGCGTTGACGGGCGGACCAGGCGTCAGACTGTCGAGTGAAGGCGTGTACCAGAGGCATGTGGTCTGTGCGAATGACGAAGGGCGTACCTTCTAAGAAATAACGAAAGTGACGGACAGCCAAGTACATTGCCAGCAATTCTTGATCGAAGGTAGAATAACCCGATTCTGCCTTGGACAGTTTTCTGCTGAAGAAGGCCAATGGGCGGGGCGAGCCTTTGACCACCTGCTCGAGTACTGCACCAATAGCGACGTCGCTGGCTTCGGTGGAGAGAAGGAGAGGGGCGTGTGGGATAGGAAAAGTGAGAGCCGCAGCAGTTGATAGGGCCTTCTTTGCATTGCGGAAGGCTGCTTCTTGAAGGGGACCCCACTTCAGGTCCTTTGGCTTGCCCTTGAGGGAGGCGTAGAGGGGAGCAAGAGTGGCGGCAATGGCTGGCAGAAAACGGTGATAATAGTTGATCATGCCCAAGAATTCCTGCAGAGCTTTGACGGTCGAGGGTGCGGGGAAGTTCTGAACGGCTGCTACCTTCTCAGGGAGGGGATGGACTCCTTCAGGAGTGATACGGTGCCCTAAGAACGACACTTCGTTGGCGCCAAAGGTACACTTGTCGTACCGGACTACAAGGCCATTTTGTTGCAGGCGGTCGAGCACGATGCGTAGGTGACGGAGGTGTTCCTCTTTTGAGGAGGAGAACACAAGTATGTCGTCCACATAACATACACAGAAAGGGAGGTCCCCTAAGATGCCATCCATGAGACGTTGAAACGTTGCCCCAGCATTACGAAGGCCAAAACAGGAGTAATTGAAGGTGTATGTACCAAACTGAGTGGTGATGGCGGTCTTGGGGATGTCTTCTGGGTTCATAGGCACCTGATAATACCCCTTCAGGAGGTCGAGCGTAGAGAAAACCTTCGCTTTGTGCAGGTAGGAGGTCACATCGGCAATGTTTGGGAGGGGGTAGTGATCCGGTTCTGTTTGCATGTTCAGGCGCCTGTAATCCCCGCACTGACGGAGGGAGCCGTCTTTCTTCAAAACGATGTGTAAGGGTGACGACCATGGGCTGGAGGCCTTTTGGCAAAGGCCCATTTTCTCCATTTCAGCGAACGTCTGTTTGGCGGCTGCCAATCGTTCCGGTGCCAGACATCTGAATTTTGCGAAGACTGGGGGTCCCGTCGTCTTGATATGGTGATAAATACCGTGCTTGGCAGGAACCGTGGGCGTTTGGGGAAGTTCTGGACGGAAAACTTCCGGGTACGACGTGAGGAGGTGGGCGTAGGCATCCGTGGGTGCGCTGATGTGGAGAGCGAGGTTAGAGGGGGCGGGTTGAAGAGGTGTCGACAAGTACAAGTCTGCGTTGACCAATCGTCGGTGGGCGACATCGACCAGAAGGTGGAAATGAGAGAGGAAATCTGCACCGAGGATTGGCATTGTGACGTCAGCAACGAGAAACTTTCAATTGAATTTACCGTTTCCGAACGATAATGTGAGGTTCTCGTAACCGTAGGTGGGTATCGCAGATCCATTGGCAGCTACTAAGCGGACGTCGGCAGATGTAGACAGACTACGTCGTGCCTTGAAGAGTTTCCTTGGGAAAAGAGAACGACAAGCACCCGTGTCTACCAAAAATCGCACGCCCTTTCCTGCATCCTGTAAAAAGAAAAGATTAGAAACATGGGAGGCCACCGCCACAAGCGATAGCCTACTTACACGTTTTTTGGCCACTGACAATCCTTGGCACATTTCTTCGCGGTTGCCCCGAATCTGCAGTGGTAGTAGCAAAACTGCGGCGGATGGGAGGTAGTAAGTGGCTGTAGAAGTCGTTCGTTGGGGCGCGAGCGATTGGTGGGTGGTGGGCGGCTTTGTCGCCGCTTCGGCACGTCACGGGGTAGGCGTGTATGTCCTACGGCATTCATGTCAGCTTCGGTTGACGTTGAATAGGCATCCTTTTAGTAAGGGGTGGAGGCATTGATGGAGGTCTTGAAGTGGCTGTCCATAAGGGCGTCGGCTTTGGTCATCAAGTCCTTTATGGGTAAACTATCGACATCGGGTATGGCAGCGCGTACAGGTTCGGGTAAACGGCGTATCCAAAGGGCACGAAGTAGGTTCACCTCACGAGGAGACCCATCTGCGGCAGGTTGAAGGCGAGCGATACTGGTCATTTCCCTGAGGGCAAGCGAAGCCCTTTGGTCCCCCAACGGTTGTTGCGAGAGCTGAAAAAGCTTTGCTATACGGGCGGCTAGTGACGGCAAGTACTGCTGCAGAAGGTATGTTTTGAGGGCTTCATACGCTATTGGGGTGTCTCCTTGTTCACAAAGCCAGTCGGATATTTCTGGGAAGGTGTCCTCGGGTATCGCCACGAGAACATAATCCGCTTTGGTGGTTGAGCAAGTCACGCCCCTGATACGAAACTGGACTTCTGAGCGCTGAAACCAAGCAAACGCTTCTCCGGTGGCGAACGGTGAAAGTTTCAATGGGGCGGCGCCAACTGCTGGAGTAGAGTCTGTCTCTGTCATAGTACCAACGATGGAGGGGCGAGGGAGGTGGGGGTGGAAGGCAGTGGGAGCGAGTCGACTTCCGGGGTCACCAATGTGACGGCCGAGAGAGGAGTTGTTAACTCAAAGGCAGGATGCAATCAACTGAGTTTTATTAAGGAACACTCTTCTTTATATACAAAACCTCAAGGCAACAGGACGTGACCTGTTCGAGTGACAGACAATGTTACAGAGCAAAACGGAGACATGATCATTCAGGTTCTTTTTAGTGCGAGGGAAGAGCGCAGATACAAGCATAATATATACAACATAATTATGTACAATTGTGGTCCACACGGTTGGTACATAATATTTGCCATATCAACCAACAACAAACTTCTCTGTTTTTCAATCGTCACTTATACCTCATTAGCTTTATTAGTATATTTCAACAAAATGTATTTAAATTTGTTCTTAATACTATAAGTCTTTCATAATAACCATTGCAGCGAAAGGTTAATTGTTAAAAGAAATATCGTGGAAATATTTTCATAATCAAATAAAGAACATTTTAATCTAGGTATGAATCCTGTTGATATCATACACTAGAACATATATGTGAAAAAGATATAAATCTTTTCAAGAGGAAAGAATATGCAAAACGTATCATGTAAATGAAAACTTCGCAATCAGTCTCAGAAAATCGCACACGAATTTCAGAAAAATAATTGAATTAAAACATATTCCATATATTTTATTAGAAATAACATTTGAGAAGGAAAACGAGGAAGAGTGTGATAAAGGCATAGATAGAGAGACTTGCAAAAGGATAAAGTTAAGACTTTTCAGTCCAAGAATTTTGTTAATTGATTTAATAGCTTTAAGTCTCTTCAACGACAACATTTCATCTCCGCGTCTCCACTGTTCAGAGAACTCGAGTCATTAAATTTAGACCCGAGGTCAAGGTCTGGATGGAATAAAGCATAAACTCGGAAGTTCACACAATTAGCCTCACAATTAAGAGAAAATTTAGAGGCTCTAAAGTGTAAACAACAGAACCAGAGAACGCCAAAACAAAGTTCTTTCGTCTGCCACCTAAAATACAGATAGATATCTGGCACTGGCTGAATTTTGGGATCAAAAGTAAAATAGCCTAACGCCGATTTTTTTTAAAATTATCATTGTAATACATTTCTTTTGCTAAACATATTTCTAGCGTATCGATAGATAGATTTGAGTTTTGTATAAACAATTCTCATGCTGAGAATGTTCTTTGCTTAAACTATTTCCTTTTCAATATACAGTATTTTATAACAAATAATATAATTAGTTGTATAATTGATATATTTATGAATACCTCTCTCCATGAAGTTACTACATCTATTTTCGAGCATTTGCTTCATATTTAAAAGGTTTATTGTAAAAAGAACTACTAAAACTAGAAGTGCAAGTCTTGGCATTAAGATTTCTATTGGTCTATTTTTAATTCTTTTACATACATATCTACACTAGCAAAATATAGAATATTATTTCGTGTGTGTGTCAGATTGCCTTACCTTATGCAGCCCGTAAGAATATTATTTCGTAGCTAGGAAACATACTACTGTTTACTGGATTCAGTACTCCACAAAATAAAAAGGTTTATAGAATCTTCGTGAATCCACATGTGGTATGAAGAAACTTGCTCAAGAGAAAAAAAAACACGAAAATGATAGAGAAGTAAAATGAGTTCGAAATAGATAATAACATCACTCTGTGATTATTTAATAAAATATTTGGAATAAAGAACTTCATTTTTATATTATATATCTAAAGAGAAACTGAAGAATCTGGGTACTTTAAAAATATTGGAATTATTTCTGACAATCTTCATACTATATTACAAGTAGAGAGAGAGAGAGAGAGAGAGAGAGAGAGAGGGGGGGGCAGACCAAAGAGGTAATTCTTCTAAAGATTCGATCAAAGGGATACTTCTCCCCCTATATGTTTGTCGTTTGAGAGGAAGCGTCCATCAAAACCAAATGGCTTCAAAGGGATATGAAGTCTCAGCGATGGATGGAAGGCTAACAACATCATCATCATTATCATCATCATCATCATCATCATCATCTCTCTCTCTCTCTCTCTCTCTCTCTCTCTCTCTCTGTTATATATATATATATATATATATATATATATATATACATATATATATACATATATATACTGTATATAAATATATATATATACATACAGTATATATATATATATATATATATATATATATATATATATATATATATATGTATATATATATGTTTGTGTGTGTGTTTGTATATACATACATATATATATATATATATATATATATATATATATATATATATATATAGATAGATAGATAGATAGATATATACATATATATATATATATATATATACATATATATATATATATATATATATATATATATATATATATATATATATACGTATATGTACTCACAAAAGAAATGAAATTGAGTTTCATTGAACTCATAATGATGTTGATTTTCATCAAATAAGTCTTTGCTAATAGGAAAAGGGGTTTCAGAATATTTGTCATTCTGGATTAGCAAGTTGCTTTTGAGGAAAATATTCGGCCTGTGTCATAAATTGCATAAAGAAATCATGAATTGAGAAAATCTTTCTAGATCTTTCAAGACATCCTAAGGAAATGTTTTAATTCATTTATTCGGTTAAGTTTTGAATATACTCTAGTTCTTCGGTCCGGTATACAATAACCGACTTTTATCTTAATAAGGTCAGATACTAGATCTATTATTCCAGCTATCCCTAATATTGATTCCAATGTATTGCACCCACGTTTAATAAACTCTTTGCGCATTGTATGTTATAATATACCTAATTGTTGCCATCCTATGCATTGGGATCTACCCATATTTTATATAACATTGTATATTAAAGAGATTCCTGGTAATTCTATCACTCCTGTCTTTTATCTTATAAGAATCAATTACATAGTATTGTGGCAGTTTTATTCCGGTCCTGATCAAATAGTTGAAACCGTGCAACTTCAGAAGATCGAACCTGGTACACACGCTCTTTTTGTACATAAATGTTTATTTTTTTACTCGACACTTTAAAAACACGTAATTTCAATCGCAAATTTTTAGTAAAAATAAGGTGTTCTCAGCCGTCT
>NC_090737.1:49556782-49569282 GCF_036898095.1 Palaemon carinicauda
TATTATCTTTAAAATGAATGCCCTTCTGCCTCGGTGCTCGTCAACTTTGGCTCTTAGCATCTCACTGTGCCTCCATAAAAGAAATCTCTCCCAAGCGGCAGCAGAAACACCTTCACTTGACCATTCCAACTTGGAACTATTTGATATTTGTGTGACGCCAAGACAAGATATTCATTAGCTGGATTCCGGAATAAGGCATTTGGAGATCTGTATTTCATTTTCCTCTATCTTAGTTTTCACAATCTCCATCGAAGTTAAAAAAAAAATGCATTGTGAAGCATGCTTCCATGAATAAGTGGTGCCCCTCAGATTTTTTATACAATATATATCCCATTCCTCTATCATTATTCCAGTTAACGAAAATATCTTAGTCGATTTTAAAGCAACTGCTTAAATTTTCCTACAGAGCATTTAAAGTATATAGAGGAGTATAAAATATAATGATCAAACTACATGCAGCCGGACAAATGTTGGTATACGGATCCTTAAGGAAGCAAATCCTCCAAACGCCCACAAGCAGTTATAGTTATTTTCCTCCAAAATTACCCATTATTTGGATAAGCATTCGATTCTAACAAAATAATCCCGTTATTTATATCCTGTAATAACTATCTCCAATTTTGCCATTTAGTTTCGATAATTATCAAGTGAATAAAGCACTTACGATAAAGATTGAATTAGCAATGTAGTAAAGATTTTACTATATATGTTTAAGATTTTAGTTCAAATGGCAATGCTAATCCTTCAAGGCCAAGATAGCAGACGGTGAGATGACAAAGCTCAACAATGGGAATGTAAAATAAATGATGAATAAAGGGAAAGTGGCTTAGAGTCTAAAGACTGAAACGGCGCATACCCGTGAATCTGAATAATTTGGGAAATATTTTACAATAAAGTATCCTCACATATTACGAAATGTTACATTCAATGAATATCTATACTCTTTAACTAGTTTTTAGCAGTCAGTCTAGCATCTGAAAAATAGCGATAAGCTTTTGGGAGCATAATACAATCATTTCTATTGGAAACATTGCATAATAATGACAAACAATATTTGGATATGCATAAATGTCTAAAAAGGAGTTTATGTGCTGTTACATTACTTCATTAACTGGAGTAAGCTCAAACCATTTGATCTCTCTCTCTCTCTCTCTCTCTCTCTCTCTCTCTCTCTCTCTCTGTGAACGTCCTTTATGTGGGTATAACTCATGTATGGTGTTTTTTATTAATATTTTTTAACATAGAAACATAATTGAAATTACTTTTTTCGTTCATCGGTAACTTGAACAAGACTAATGTTAAAATAATCAAATATAGCTGTTAACGGAAGGAATTGTTTAGCTACGACACTCCAATATTTTCTACATGATTTTGTCGGTTCATAATATATATATACATATATATATATATATATATATATATATATATATATATATATATATATATATATATATATATATATATATATCATATACACACATATATATATACATATATATATATATATATATATATATATATATATATATATATATATATATATATATATATATATATATGTATATATATAATATATATACATATATATATATATATATATATATATATATATATATATATATATATATATATATATATATATATATATATATATATATATATATATATATATATATATATATATATATGTGTGTATATATATATAATACATACTGTATATGTGTGTGTTTGTATATTCAGTATTTGTAGTGGATATTTGAGTCGTCAAATGATAACTGAAAATGAAATATGGCAACTCGATTTGTAACGTTTCAATGCTTCCGCTAACAAAGACAGCCGTTTACTGTCTTTGATTCACCAAGGTTGGAGAAGGCTCCGCCCATTTCGTAGCAGTAGTAAGAGGAGCAACTCGTTGTCAGTTTTGTCATGGGAACACTAGTGTCGACGTTCTTTTGATTTTAACTGTACATCAGAATGATGATGTACTTGCTGCAGCAGAATATATATCCTGAAAAGTCATGTAAATATCCTGCATTAGTACTAACGTCATCCGGTCATTGTACTACACACCTACTTTTGCCGCAATTGAATCGTACGGTGCACGTACGGACCACGTAATTCTTTTAATTCCGTACGAATTAAATATATATATATATATATATATATATATATATATATATATATATATATATATATATATATATATATATATATATATTTATACGTATATATATATATATATATATATATATATATATATATATATATATATATATATATATATTTGGGCTAGAGTCATGTCATCCTGATGGAAGGTTCCTTCAGTAGTTTCCTTTGGATATATATGACTACCATAATATTCCCAGGGAATTAAACTAAAGGTTTTCACAGAATTCTAACTTTTAGAGCGAGTACTCTAAGGGTTTCCCCTTTAGAATATCGTATATCAACAGGGGACGCATGTATTAACACATCACATGGCCATCTGCACCCCACCTAGCGTTTACGCTTAGAGGGGGAAATGTGGCGAGGTAACTGAGGTGCCGTTCCAAAGTTACCCTACCTTCGTCACTGTTACGATACTCGCAACGTAAACAAACCGGCGCCATACTTGTGTGACGTCACGTCCGTCCTCATTCCGTTCTTAGTAGCTCCCTACACCGTTTGTTTGTTCCCAGTGATCGGATATTTTCTTGTACATCCTTCAACCATGTCTCAACCTTCTGCTTCGCCTTCTTCTGGAAGGTTGAGTACCAGGTTCTTGTATTGTTTAAATAAGCTCTGGCTGTAGAGTAACGATTTTTTACGCTAAAATCTTGTGTTTTGTGGCCGAGCTGTGCCTTGCCCGGAGGCGCCATTTTACGGCGCTGCTGTTTGGCTTGCATGCGTTATTTAGCTAGCCAGAACAGCCTTCCCCGGCCTTATAACTAATTAATATCTTTAGTTATTTAGTCTTCATTATTAGGAATAGGTTATATTATGCCGATGGTAGTCTTCGGCGCTCTTAACTAGCCAACCCTATACTAGTCTTTCAGCCTAGCATAGGCCGCAGCCTAGTGTTCATGTTTACTTCTGCATGATATAATAGTGTTCCTAGTGTTATATTAATGAAGATATAGGCAATTTTAAACATACAAGACTCAGTGTTGCATATATTTTTGCCTTCGAGGGACCATACAAGGGACTGTGCCTGGTCCATCCATGTCACACCTAACTCAACGTTGGGACCCTTGTATGCTTCCTTATCTCCCCTATTACCTTAGGGTAACCTCCCTCTGGGTAGCCTTGCTATTCCTCGCCCCTTACCGGGAAAATTTCGGGTACGTAAGGCTAGGTAGTTCTTCCCTCTTCCCTTCCATAGTGTATGGGGGGATTTCGGACAGAACCCCAGAGTACCTATCGTTCATCCCAGTCCACCCCTAGGGAATGCCCTTCCCTTTGGGTATCGACTGAGACTGAAGGTGAAGGGGCCTAGCCCTTCCCCCTAGACTGCTCTTGGTTGGGACATGCCCCTTCCTCCTGTGGCCTAGCGATACCCATCCCCAGCCTTACCTAATCTAGGAGGAGATCTCCTGGTTCAGGTTAGGCCTTGGGGGTTTCTGTTTTATTATAGTTTAGGACAGTACACCAGTTCTGTTCCTACTCTGAGCTAACCTACCCTAGGGTTGGAGAGCGCTTCTCTCCTGCCTGGGTAGTATAGAAAACAGATTCCCCCACCCTTTGGGAGCTTTAGGGTCACGACCCCTTCTGCCCCATTAACCCCCCTAACCCCACTATATCCCTTCGTGCCGGCTTGCCTTCACACCCCTGTCTGCTGTCCTACAATTCCCCCTCAGGGAGAATTGTAGGTTAAGCTGTGCTCTCCTGCTTGGCTGCCCACTCTGCTACACTTCCCCCTCATAGTCGAACTATGGGGTAGTGTTAGCAGCCGCCCTGCCGGCAGAAGATCACCCCCCCCCCCGCCCCGGTTTAGAGTGTTCTCTGATCCTCCCTTGGATTACCATAGGCACCCAGCCGCCTGCCGGCTCCCTGCCGTCTGCCGGCTCCCTGCCGTCTGCCGGCTCCCTGCCGTCTGCCGGCTCCCTGCCGTCGGATGATAGGCTTTTTCACCCCACTATCATGAGTACACTCCTTCCGGAGGGAAGCCGGTTGGGTATCGGACATTACCCTTTCTCCTTCCCTCCTTATCTTTTTCTCTTCTATCATGGTGCCAGTCCACTGCCGCCTCCGCCTGCCGGGGACCGCTGCCGGCGACCGCTGCCGGCGACCGCTGCCGGCGACCGCTGCCGGCACACCAGGTGACTTCCTACTTCATAGGACGTTCCTATCTGAGGATTACCTAAGGCAACATCCTGCCGGCTGCCGGGGGCCGCCGCCCCTTGCCGCCGCTAGCCGCCAGCACCCCAGGTGACCTTCCTACTTCATAGGATTTCCTATCTGAGGACCACCTATGGCGTCAGCCTACCGGCTTCCGGGTGCCGCCGCGCCTTGCCGCCGCTGCCAGGGGCCGCCGCCCCTTGCCGCTGCTGCCGGGGGCCGCCGCCAGCTTCTCAGACACCTTCCATCTTATGTACCCAGCTTGGTTCACCACCGTCGACAGCCTGCCGGCTGCCAGAGGCCACCGCCCTGCTGGAAACCTGCCGCCGTGCCGGCGGTCGCCCCTATAGGTGTTTCCTACTTCTCCGCTGCTCAGTGTGTAGCCTTGATGGATTCACCCCGCCGGACCAGGCCTCCGGCTTGCCACCGGCTTGCCGGCGACGCTCTTGCGGCTTCCAGGGACAAGCACCCCTTCCCCCCAACTACCGGCCTCGTGCCGGCAGTCGACCTATACATCCATATAACCAGACTGGTCTTCTTTACTGTTTCATACCCTGAAGACAGTGTCTGAGCTGTATGATTGTACAATACAATGTTTCCAGCATACTCTGTGCTTCTCAATGCAGTCTCTTACCGGGACCTCACCAAATATTTCAGACCTTCTCTATTCTGTAGACAATTCCTTTATAAGGAAGCCTAGTCTGGCTCCCTCTCCTAGAACCTCAGGTCCTAAGGAATTGATGACAGAAAAGGTCGCGGTACCTGGCTGGACGGCATTCACAAGTATATGTCTTTCTATTTCTTTTCTAGCTCACCTATCCAGAGCTCACATAACACAAATCTCAAGTTTAAGAGTTAGATTAAAGAATCTTAAGTTAAGAGTAATGTAAGACATGACTCTGTTTTCCATGTACTCATGTTCTCTTTCTTTTACAGGAGGAGTACCTGAAGTGTGAGAGCCCCTTCTGCTCGGTTCGCCGCCCGGACTTTTACGGGCATAGGGCGTGTCGGACCCACGCCCCCTGTACTGCAAAGAAGGGCAACTTAAAATATTGGGAACCAGTGTCCTGCCCAATCTGCAAAGGCCTCCTTGATGAGGGGTTCGACAACCCCCCGTCCTTAGAGGCCAGGGACAATGCTCGATAGAAACTGCGCAAGTGGGTGCGCGGTTTCCAGAAAAACGCTGCCGGACCATATCTCCCCAGCGAGAAGATGAGGGCCATGCTTTTCCCGAAAGCGTTAGCAGATTCTGTGATCCCCAGGATCAGATCCCCTTGGTTCAACTGACCGTCGAACCAGACATCGAACCTAGGCTTAGCAAGTGTCGCCTAGACGAAGTGGAGAAGATGTCGGACGTGTCCGACAACACCGAGAGAACCCTTATGGGCGAGGATCTGGAGGAAGAAGAGGATCAGGTGGAATACTCTGATTCGGAGGGCGAGGTCGCCCCTCCACCTCCGGCAGCTCCTGTAGTGGTCGAGGAGCCAGTCACCTCTACCTCCGTCGCATCGTAGCCCCTGCTGCCTTCCACAGAAGATGCCATCCGGGTATTGGTGGCTTTAATGGACAAGAAGCTTAACAAGCATTCTGCGGAGATTACAAGTCGTTTGATGGGATGGAAGCAACCGAAGAAGATCTCGGTTAAGGACCTTCCTTCCTGCTCGGAGTCTAACTCCTGGAGGTACGCCGAGTATATGCCAATTGCAACTGGCAAAATATTTATCAACGACAAGTTAGGGTCCATCCTTTTGGAAGAAGTGGAATTCTTCCCTAACTTCGAGGCTTACCCGGACTGTTACGTCCGACTTAGGTCCGAACCGGCCTCCAAGGAGGAGACTGAGCCCAAAGAGGTGATTGTTTTCGATCACTCAAAAGCCCAAGCCTTACTGGCAGAATGCCTGAAGAGTCGTGGTTTTACCAACTCAAAAATACCGGCTCTGAGCAAGAAGCACCCGTCCTTTCTTGCTCCCCCTTCCGCATCCTTTCCCTTCGTGGAAAAGGCCTTCCATGCGGTCATGAAGGCGGTGGAGGAAGGAAAACCCTGCCCTACCCTGGAGGAGTGTAGGCCTCTCTCCCTTGCCTTTCCCCCCGACGACAAGTTCTGGAAAGATATCCAGTTTACCTTCACGGTTGGGAAGCTGGAACCTGACGTGGCTGGACGTCAGTTCAACGAGGACCTCCCGAAGCTGAATGACCACCTTCTTCGTTGGGAGCAAGAGACCAAGGAGAGACTAGCTGCCTCCCTGTCTCACCAGATTCAGCTCAAGGGCATGGCCGGGGACGTTAGAGTCCTAGACCTCTATATAGTTCTTGCCAAGACCCACCTAGTGACTGTGATGAAGGACCTGTACAGCTTCAGCAGGGCCAGAAGAACCTGCAGAGAATTCGTGTTTGCCAACGCGGCAGTAAAACACGAACCCCAGAAACTAATCTCCTCCAAAATCAGGGGTAAGCCTCTCTTTCCATCTGCTCTGGTGAAAGAGATCGTCGACAAAGCCGCCTCTGGGAATCGGAACCTTCTCAACAAGTGGGGCATGTCACGCAAGAGGAAATCCTCTCAGGAAGAAGGCCCTCAGCCTAAGAGGAAATCCTCCAAACCATGATCCCAGCAGCGTCAACAAAAACGCCAGTTTATGCTCCCACTACTCCCCAAGTGGTCGCTCAGCCGCAACAGACCTTTCAGTTGGTCCCCCAACCGGTGGTGTCACAATCACCGGTCTTTACCCCTGCCTACGAACGTCAGTCCTCTACCTTTCGTCCCAGAGGTAGAGGCTCAGGCAGAGACTCCTCGAGCCGCCCCTCCAGGGGCAGAGGAGGAAGAGGAGCTAGCGGCCGAGGTGGCAAGCCCTCGGGAAACAAGAAGCAATGAAGTGCTTCTGGTGGGAGGAAGACTCCGCCACTTTCAGGATCGTTGGACCTTCAATCCTTGGGCACACAGCATCATCAAGAAGGGACTGGGTTGGAGCTGGACACAACCACTCCCAACCTTCCACCAATTCTTCCAGCCATCAACCCCCTTCTTGGAAGAATATGTCCTAGAACTGTTGAACAAGAAGGTGATCAAGAGGGTAAAGTCCACCAGGTTCCAGGGAAGACTGTTTTGTGTTCCCAAGAAGGACTCAGACAAACTCAGAGTCATTCTCGACTTGTCACCCCTCAACAAGTTCATTGCGAACAACAAATTCCAGATGCTGACTCTTCAACAAATAAGAGCCCTACTGCCTCACAAGGCCTACACGGTCTCAATAGACCTGGCAGATGCCTACTGGCACATCCCAATGAACCACCACGCTTCCTCCTACCTAGGATTCCGGCACCATCGAAGAAGCTACGCCTTCAGAGCCATGCCCTTCGGGCTCAACGTGGCTCCGAGAATCTTCACCAAGCTAGCAGACACGATCGTCCACCAGCTACGCCTTCAGGGCGTCCAAGTGATGGCCTACCTCGACGACTGGCTGGTCTGGTCGACTTCGCCAGAAAAATGTTTGAAAGCTTGCAGCAAAGTAACCCAGTTCCTGGAACATCTGGGTTTCAAAATAAACACCAAGAAGTCTCGCCTCGCTCCAGCTCAGAAGTTCCAATGGTTAGGAATCCATTGGGATCTTCAGTCACACCGCCTTTCCATTCCACTAAAGAAAAGGAAAGAAATAGCAGGGTCTGTCAGAAGACTTCTCAAATCCAAACGGATCTCAAGACGACAGCAGGAGCAAGTTCTCGGGTCACTACAGTTCGCCTCAGTGACAAACCCAGTGCTACGAGCACAGCTAAAAGATGCATCAGGAGTCTGGAGACGAAACGCATCCGTAACACGAAGAGATCTCAAGAGACCCCTACCGAACAGGCTTCGCTCCCTGCTAAGCCCGTGGTCAGAAGCAAGGACCTTGAAAAGATCCATCCCTCTCCAACCTCCACCTCCACCGCTCAACATCCACACAGACGCTTCTCTGGAGGGTTGGGGGGGCCACTCCCATCAACGACAAGTTCAAGGAACATGGTCTCCCCTATTCAAGACGTTTCACATCAACATCTTTGAGGCCATGGTGGTTCTTCTCACCCTGAAGAAATTATCCCCGCGTCCTTCGATACACATCCGTCTAACTCTGGACAGCTCGGTAGAAGTCAGATGTCTCAATCGTCAGGGCTCGAAATCGCCCCACTTAAATCAGGTGCTATTACCCATCTTCCGCCTAGCGAACAGGAAGAAGTGGCACCTGTCTGCAGTTCACATACAAGGATTCTGCAACGTGACGGCGGACGCTCTATCGAGGACAAGCCCCATAGAGTCAGAATGGTCCCTAGATGCAAGATCATTCTCCTTCATCTCTTGTCAAGTCCCGGAACTACAGATCGACCTCTTCGCGACGAGCGACAGCAAGCAACTTCCTCGATATGTGGCCCCTTACGAGGACCCCAAAGCGGAAGCAGTGGACGCCATGTCCCTGGACTGGAACACATGGTCCAAGATTTACCTGTTCCCTCCACCCAACCTTCTGCTGAAAGTCCTCTCCAAACTGAGAACCTTCAAAGGGACAGCAGCCCTAGTGGCTCCCAAGTGGCCCCGGAGCAATTGGTTCCCCCTAGTCCTGGAGCTACAGCCCAAGCTGATCTCTCTGCTGAGCCCAGTTCTCTCCCAACAGGTGCAGAAGTCGACTGTCTTCGCTTCATCAAAGAAAGTCAAGGATCTTCATCTCATGATTTTCTCTCCCTAGCCGTGAAGAAAAGGTTTGGGATCTCGAAGAAAAGTTTGGACTTCCTAGAGGAATACAAAACAAAGTCTACCAGAAGGCAATATGAATCATCCTGGAAGAAGTGGGTATCCTTCGTCAAGGTAAAAAATCCTACGGAAATCTCCATAGATTTTTGCATGTCCTTTATTCACCTTCATGGACAAGGCTTGGCAGCCAATACGATTTCCACTTGCAAATTGGCCTTGACCAGACCACTTCTATATGCCTTCCAAATAGATTTATCCAGCGAAATCTTCAATAAACTCCCGAAGGCGTGTGCTAGACTCCGTCCAGCACCTCCACCGAAACCCATCACCTGGTCCCTGGATAAGGTACTTCATTTTGCCTCTAGCCTGGACAATGATTCTTGCCCTCTGAAAGACTTGACTCAAAAGTAATCTTCCTTTTCGCTCTCGCCTTGGGAGCCAGAGTCAGTGAAATAGTGGCATTATCAAGAGAAGAGGGCCAGATACAGCTCGCCGACACGGGGGAACTTACCCTCTTCCCCGACCCCACGTTTCTCGCTAAAAATGAACTTCCCACCAAAAGATGGGGCCCTTGGAGAATCTGTCCCCTGAAGGAAGATGTCTCTCTATGCCCAGTGGAGAGTCTTAAGGTCTATCTTCGAAGAACTTCTGACTTTGGTGGAGGACAGCTTTTCATAGGAGAAACGTCGGGCAGTGACCTGTCACTAAAACAACTTAGAGCGAAAATCACCTACTTTATTCGCAGAGCGGTTCCTGACAGTACACCCGCAGGTCACGATCCCAGGAAAGTCGCCTCTTCCCTAAATTTCTTCCAAGAAATGGACTTCGAAAGCCTCCGATCTTTCACAGGCTGGAAGTCCCCTAGAGTGTTCTTCAAACACTATTCGAAGCAGGTGAAAGAAGTAAAGAGATTTGTGGTGGCAGCAGGTAGCGTGATGAAACTTGCTGTTTAGTGCTGCGTAGGACAATTAGTTTTTCGGGACTTTAATTCAAACGGGTGCCTGTGTTGACCCTAGTGCAATACATAGTGATTTCAAGGGACACTTAGTGTCACTAATGGACTGTCCTTTACCAAGGTGAAATGACATAGATCCCTTCACGTGTGCCACATGTTCTTGGACATGAAGTGTATTATGATTTAAAAGTCTGGCGTTCCTCAGGAACTAGTGATTACAGGAAAGATTGTATCCCTTTCAAATTCTGCATCACCGTCTTATTACTATATCTATGTCTATCATCGTATTTTATTATTGTACATTATTTTCCATATTTCTATGCAAATTTCAAATAAAATATTTATTTTTATTTACCATATGCGTCTCATTTCGCTCCTATTTTTTACATGAAAATATATTGCTGTTCTTGTTTTATTGAACCTACTCTAGAGTTTATTATGATTAGTATACCTACTATCTTATATACACTCACCTAATGGTATAAATTTGTTCCTACACAAATATTTACCCTTCTGATCTGTCTTGAGACCGGCACGATTTCTTATCCAGGTGAGTCTTTCCTCGTCAGATTACTTCGAGATATTCCTCTTGTCCTACTAGGACCTTCCTCGCCAGGGGGTTGGGATGCCAGGTCAGTGTAATGCCTCTGGTAGTGACATTTAACGGAGATGTCACGGTCTCTTTAGTCACCAGACCACGGGAATGTTATTAGGTGTACAAGGCACTTGAAATGGGAACAAATCCATGATACATTAATTCTCTAGTACACTTTCATCAGGACGACATGGCTTGAGCACAAAAAACGGATTTTGAGCGAAGCGAAAAATCTATTTTTGGGTGAGATTGCTATGTCGTCCTGATGGACCCGCCCAACTGTTCCAGTTCAGCCTGCCAGGCCCCTCCCTGCTGTATTGTATCGCGGAGGCTGGTAGTGAGCTAGAACGGAATGAGGACGGACGTGACGTCACACAAGTATGGCGCCGGTCTGTTTACATTGCGAGTATCGTAACAGTGACGAAGGTAGGGTAACTTTGGAACTGCACCTCAGTTACCTCGCCACATTTCCCCCTCGAAGCGTAAACGCTAGGTGGGGTGCAGATGGCCATGTGACGTGTCAATACATGCGTCCCCTGTTGATATACGATATTCTAAAGGGAAACCCTTAGAGTACTCGCTCCAGAAGTTAGAATTCTGTGAAAACCTTTAGTTTAATTCTCTGGGAATATTATGGTAGTCATATATATCCAAAGGAAGCTACTGAAGGAACCTTCCATCAGGACGACATGGCCATCTCACCCAAAAATAGATTTTTCGCTTTGCTCAAAATCCGTTTTATATATATATATATATATATATATATATATATATATATATATATATATATATATATATGTATATATATATATATATATATATATATATATATATGTGTGTGTGTGTGTGTGTATGTGTGTGTGTATGAATATATCCATATTTATACATCAACATATATACATGGATACATTTATATACATACATATACTTATACGTGCTAGGCGGTATATCTTAGCAATCTATGTTTGCTAAAGAATATATGAGAAAAAAACGGATGAGCAGCCTGATGAAGTAACGAGACCTTTAGGTGTGGAGGAAATACCCACCTAAATCTCGGTGAAGTCACTGGCAGAAGGGTGACGGATTGGCTTAAGGGTGATAGACAATATACCTCCTTGGCTTCTACTCATGATGCCTGGTGAATTATGTTACTGGAATCATTATGGACCGAAACCAGTCACTTGTCTTAGATAGGCACTCTATATATGGATTTAGTCAGTCTATGGAAAGGGAGAATGGCCTCCAGTCCTGGGCGTAGCGGGGTGCTAAGAACTTCTCACTTTATTAGTACTAAAGAGAAATTGATAATAGATAATTGGAATTATAGAACCATGAAGCAGATTGGGAAGTTACAGCAAGTGGAGAATGAATATATTAAATAAAGTATGGATATCTTGGCCCTAACTGACACATGTTGTAAGGGGATTGGTAAAGAAATCATATACCAAGGAAATACATTTATCTACTCAGGAAGAACAGATGAAGATGGAAGAGACGGTGTAGGAATGATAATGACACCCAGAGCAGAAAAAGGCATTAACGGAATGAAGAACTGTAAATAGTAGATTATAACTTACAATGTTCAAATCAAAGCAGTGCAATATGAATATTATAGTTTACTATGGACAAACAAACGATTCACTTGATGAAAGGAAAAATGAATACCATGAAGAACTGCAGAGTATAATAGATGAGATCCCAAAGAGAGATACGAAAATTGTGATTGGTGACCTCATTGCTAAAGTTGAAAAGAATAATCAAGGTATAGAGTGTAATGTGTGTTGAAGGTATTGGTAAAGTTGCAAATGGAAAACATTCTATAAGTTTTTGTTCAACAAACAATGTAGACATTGGAGGTACTCTTTTCCAGCATAAGGACATCAACATATATACATGGACTTCAACATATGGCAATTGCA
>NC_090737.1:49574282-49599282 GCF_036898095.1 Palaemon carinicauda
AGTTAGGAGTGTTGGTTAAAATAGCTAAGAAGGGAGACCTGACTGATTGCAATAATTACAGAGGAATAACACTTATGTCAGTTGTTATGAAAATATATAGCATGCTTATTCTTTAGAGACTGGAGAGAAAGCTGTGAAAAGCTGTGAGATAAACATGCAGGATTTAGAAAAGGTAGAAGTTGCACTGACCAAATTTCCATTTTGAGCCATGTTGTACAGCAATGCGTAGAATATAGAAATCCCCTTTTGATGGTTATTTGTGGACTATGAAAAGCCTTTGATAGTGTGCACCAGCCAATTTTGTGGAGAGTCCTGCGTTATTATGTAAATCCTCTTAAATGTGTAAACTTTATTAAGTCTGTTCATGAGCATAGCAAATGAAAAGTTAATGTTAATGGAGTCTTATTAAGTGAGTTCCCAGTGATCAGCACAGTACTCAAAGGAAATGTGTTATCACCTATGCTGTTTATCCTCCTCATGGACTTTATAATGTGTAGAACAGTCACAGATGGTGGAGATGGATTGATGATAGAAATTTAGCAGACCTAGAGTATGCTGATAATGCTGTCCTTCTTAGCAGAACACCACAGGATTTGCAATGCTTGCTTCCCAGAATTCATGAAATATCACACGAGATGGGGCTGAAGACAAACAGAAGAAAGACAGTGATGATGAGAATGGAGTATGCAATGGAAGATGAAATATCATTGTAAGGAGAAAATATTAATGAGGTAGAATCATTTAAGTATTTAGGAATAATGATCTACAATACAGGCTCTTTAGAATTAGAATTTAGTGAAAGCTTGAAAAAAGCAAATCAGACAATGGTTAGGTTAAGTAAAATTTGGAAATCAAATCGCCTAATAATTCATATACAAATCAAACAATATATCAGTTTAGTGAGTTCGGCGTTATTCTTTAGACATGATTCATAGTATGACAATGGAATAATCTCTAATAGATTTATTAGATTTGAGAATAAAGCCATCAAATCGATATTGGTAGTTAAATGGCAGGACAGGATAAAAAATGACACTATAAGAGAGATTACTCGAATACCATATATGGATGGGGTTATGATGATTGGTAGATGGAGATGGTTTTGGCATGCTCTTTGCACTCCCCAAGAGAGATTAGTTCACCAAACGTTTAACTGGGCTCTATAAGGCACTAGAAAAGTTGGAAGAACCAGGCCTACATGGCTTAGGACTATAAAGCGCATAGTAGGAGGTGATGAATGGAGAAGCATTGAATTAAAAGCTCGAGATGGAGACGACTGGCGGAAGCTAACCGAGGCCCTTTGCGTCAATAGAAGTAGGAGGAGATGATGATGATGATATGTATGCTTATATATTTGTATACACACACACACACACACACACACACACACATATATATATATATATATATATATATATATATATATATATATATATATATATATATATATATATTTTAAATATACATATATATACATATATAATTTATATATATATATATATATATATATATATATATATATATATATATATACATGATCGGGTGTTTGTGTGCGTGTGTGTGTGTGTGTATTCAGCATAATATGTATGGTTACTATATACATTATGATATGTAAATATATAATATATACAGGTATATGTGTGCATCTTTGTCCGGTCCGAGTGTGTTTGTCTGTGAATGAAAACCCGAATGCAATTAATCACTTATATATATATATATATATATATATATATATATATATATATATATATATATATATATATATGTGTGTGTGTGTGTGTGTGTGTGTGTGTGTGTATATATATATGTATATATATATATATATATATATATATATATATATATATATATATATGTATGTATGTATATATACACATCTAAATTGATGAAAATATAGCCTCTAAGAGTCATATTTGACAGGTTTATCCATTCGATTTTTTTTTTAATTTCCTGAAAAAACATTTTAATGACATCCTTCTAATAATAAGCTCATTAACCTATTTTTCATGGCATTATTGCCACATATGATTTGGAGATAAACATCATAAAATATAATGGATGTGTCAAAAACTGAAAAAACAACTAATCTTCTGATATAAACTCTCATAGTAAATTTACAAATGTCATATTTTATCATGCAACGATCATATACAAAAGAAGTTGAGACTATACACGGATGGACGAACTTGTTTTTTAATAAATCCCATAGATGAACAAGTTATTCAAAACTCTGGACATCGTGTGCAACATCACTAAATGTCCAAGAATGACATTAATGGACGTATGAATAGATGTTTTATCGATGTCGTAAAGCTTGGTCATGAGAGAGAGAGAGAGAGAGAGAGAGAGAGAGAGAGAGAGAGAGAGAGAGATTAACAATTTTCTTTATGTATTATCAGTTTTTAATACCACAATTTGTAATGTTTTCGTTTTAGATAGACAGGAATGAAGAGAGAGAGAGAGAGAGAGAGAGAGAGAGAGAGAGAGAGAGAGAGAGAGAGAGAGAAGAGAGAGATTTTTTCCGATATTCATAACTGACTAATAAATATTTTTCAAGCTTTTTAAATAGATTATTATTATTATTATTATTGTTATTATTATTATTATTATTATTATTATTATTTGCTAATCAACTGGGAAAAAAATTCTTCATAATATATATATATATATATATATATATATATATATATATATATATATATGTATGTATATGTATATATATATATATATATATATATATATATATATATATATATGTATATGTATATATATATATATATATATATATATATATATATGTGTGTGTGTGTGTGTGTGTAATAGAAATACAAAATATATAATTTATCAATGAGTGAATGATACACGCTAGTAAGTCGCCAGTAATATTACGTATTTTCTTAAATGTTTATTTACAAAAGGAGACAAATGTAAATATATGCAAAAATCATGTGAAATGTAAGTATATCAATAGTGGAATTATTTAGTAAGTTCTCATGAAGAATAGATGAAAGATATATACATGGGTTATATATAAATATCATAACAATTAAATTATCAATAGCAAATATCAATGGATTCCCAAAGGCGTTAGGAAACGTCATTGAATTTTTAGGCAATCTTTTACATCTGCTTTTGTTAACTGTTTATCCACTCATCGCAGTGTGTGGAAGTATCCTAACTCATTGATAATGAATACCACAGGAGTGAATTACTATAATTAAAAATGACAAATCTTACTAGATATGCGATACTAAGGCTATAGACTGGTGTTGCCTTCACATAGAATACAAAGGAATTAATTAGTCAATGCATGTGTGAGCCGTTGCTGAGTGAACCCGTGTTTCCGCGGTGCTCTGTTGAGCACTCACCCTGGGCGTGTTTTAGCTTACGTTTGTCACTTATGAAATCGTTGAAAGGATAAACGTTAGTTAATCTCATGTAGAGACTAAAGGTACATCATGGCAGACTGCCTTAGCTGTCTCCAATGGGGATCTACGGAGGGAGACTAAAAAAAAAGTGGATATGAAGTGAATGTAATAGGAACTATCATAAAAAATTTGTGTTTATAGTGACAAATATCAGTGATAAAGACGTAATAAACTTGAATTGGATATGTCCACACATCGTAGATGAAGCCAGAATAGCTAAGATGAATATACCAAAATTGTAGGAGGCACTGAGAATGAAAGACGTTGCTTTGAAGGAACAAGATGTGAGAATTGCTGAATTGGAAAATCAAGTTGTGGAGCATAACGCACCCGCAGCAAATACCACCCAAACCACTGACCTCAATGAGACAGCTGATAATCTAGCATGGATATGGAATCAATTAAAGTAACACTTCAGAAACTGATGGACCCAAAACCAGAGAAAATGACATACGCTGCCAAAGTAAAGGAAAAGAATCTACCGTTAATTAAATCAACTAATGCAACAACTAAAATTACTGACTGACAAAATGAAGCTGGACATGCACTTACAGGCATTCCAATTCTTGATACGATTTCAACTTCAAATGAAAATGTGTTTGTAAACTTAGCTGACGAAAAAAAAAAATCTTAGAGGAAACAGCAAACGAGATTCAGAAATTTGCTTGCCGACACCGAGACAGGATAAATAGGGAAATTAAAACCATAGAGGAGAAGATAAGTCTGGTATTCAATAAAAGTGCTGCAGGTGGTACTGCCCACTACTTGTTGGTATGCAATTGTGAAGTTCGGAAGGCTATCCATGATAATGGTGACAAATATATGTTGCGGTGGGGTACTTATAATATACGTGATAGGTACCAAGTGATCACCTACTACCACTGTCAGAGGTATGGACATTTTGAAGAAAATTGCAAGTTCAAGACTAATGATGAAGTCTGCGGGAACTGCTCTGAAAATCATTCCACCAAAGAATGTAATTCACAACAGTCAAAGTGTATGAATTGCACAAAGTTAAACAAACCAACTGACCACATAGTCAATTCAAGAAGTTGCAAAGCTTATGACTTAGAACTGGAAAGACTAGCAGAAAATAATGATAATGGATACTAAGGATTTCATAAACTACATCTATGTAAATATACAATCTGTAGGTAATAAGACTATTCAAATTCGAGAATTGATAAACGAGAAATATTTGGACATACGAGCATTATCTGACTATGCTTAAGTAACTGTCACAAGGCTAAGATCACTGAAATGATCCCCCCCCCCCCACACATACACACACGCGCGCGCGCGCGTGTGCCTTCCACAATCCGAGTGAGGGCAGGTCTGGTGGGAGTGTCGGGCTCTTCAATCGTAAAGGTTACTCAAATCTCAAAAGTTAAAAAGAACTAGTATAACAAGATTTGATTATATAGTAATGAAGTTTATGACCAAAAAAAAAAAAATACCCAAGGGTAATAGTTAACAAACCTCTGAGAACAAATACTAGTATCTTCTTTGAAGAAGATTATCATTGAAAAACACGAATTATTCAATTGTGGAAAGTTCAATCTTTGAATGGATGACGCATCAAATCTTCATGCTTCAGTCTTTAATGAGTTGTTGGAATCATATCAATTGGTGAATAATGTTGACTGTGCAATTGCTTTGGCTGAGCATATGTTGGGTCTAGTTTTGAGAGATGGAATAAATAACATTGTATTTCGTATAAATGTAGAAGAAAAATGCACCATCCGTCCAGTGCACAAACTTATTACATTTAGACTACCTCTATAGAAATATGCAGTGGTGAAGAAAATAAACTTTCCATGTAAATGAAACTTTTCTCATTCCGTATTCATTGAAGAAAATGTAATTTGAAATGAGAGAGTTTTTTCGAGGGATCGACATCATCTAAGGAAATTGATTTTAACTAGCTCTTCTTATTCAAGGCCAGTATTGATTACCATATGAATGTTATGAAGTATATTAGAGGACAATGAGTAGAAATGGCATCTCTCTCTCTCTCTCTCTCTCTCTCTCTCTCTCTCTCTCTCTCTCTCTCTCTCTCTCTCTCTCCCTAAAAAAGACAAAAAAGGATTGATCAATGTAAAAATTTTCCTAATTCATGTCAAAACAAATTAGTCAATAGATATAAGTTATTAAAATTCAGGAAACCACTTCTTCATAAGAGTAATTCTTAATTCTTTAAAAGACAAAAGATTTGAAATAATAAACAAAGAGGTGGCCATATATTAGTATTGAAATTTCACCATGATATGATGAGCGAAAATCTCAATTGTGGATAAAGTTCAGTAATAGCTAAGCATATAGTTGACTGCCTGGAATAATACTTACCTGGTATAAAACAGAAGATATTACCATAAAAATATATATAACGGGAAATGTATTCATCGCTCAGTGTCATTTTTTAAATCAACCATTCATTTGTATGTAATCGAAAAATAATGAAGAAGGTTGACTTTCTCTCGCACACATATTTCAATGTTTGCTATATATATAATTATTTATATTGTTCATATTTTTATTAGAAAATTAAAATAATTATATGGTTCAGTCAGGTGCCTAACTAAAAATAGTTTTAAAATCAGGATACACTTCGATGAATTTTGTATTTTCTTAGTTGTTCTGTAATTCAGCAATGCATTCAAAGCTTCATTGCGCGAAATAGTTTAACACCCACCTTCATCAACAAAATTTTATGTGAATAGTCTAATAGTTATAAAGGAAAGGAGCGATAAGATTGCAGGACATAATTAAATAGATTATGGAAATAAGGCAATCAACGACGACTATCATCGTCCGCATCAATGATAAGTTGGACGTTTTCATGGGTTTAGAAATATATAAGTTAATCTCGATAAAGCAGCTTCCCCGAAATGCAGTTAATAAATAAAGAGGCGATAATCAATTCGATTAATGAGGTTTGAGTCCTGGAAGTGATGGTTTGAATTACAAAAGTGAGATACGGATGTCACATATCTAAAGTTGGAGTTTATCAATTGAGGAAAATGGGAGGTATGATAAAGGGAGAGAGCAGATTAACGGTGACCTTTTATCAGTCTCTTACTATATATATATATATATATATATATATATATATATATATATATATATATATATATATATATATATATATATATATACACACACATTTATATATATATATATATATATATATATATATATATATATATATATATATATATATATATATATATATATATATATATATTTGGGCTCAAGCCATGTCGTCCTGATGGAAGTTCCTATAGGGTAGCTTCCTAGGGTATATTACAACTACGGCGATATTCCCAGAGAATTTACCTTAAGGTACCAGAATTCTAACTCCTGGAGTGAATATCCCTCGTGAAAGGGATATCGCGACATATCAGAGGACATATTCTTGACACGCCACATGGCAATCTGCACCCCGAACAGAGATTTCGTATCGCAGGGGGCAATTGGCAAGAAACGAATTCGGGAAAGAAAAAGGGGGAGCCGCTCCCAAGGCTCCCTATCTCCCGTTTCGTAAGCGTGCCTGGCGCCAATCCTGGCGCCATCTGTATTCCTTTTTGCGTAGCTTAACAACTCGGTGTTTTTTCCTGTGTTTCTCGCAAATCTTGGATTTATTCTGCTTTTCATGGCTTCTCCATCTTCGTCGGCCTCTGATAAGTTGAGTACCATGTCTTTTATGTATAAATGTAGGCTCTTGGTAAATTTTTAAGTGATTAATAGGTTTAATCTTTGTTACAAGAGCCGTAGCCTACCGGAGGTGTCACGGACGCTGTCGCTCGCTAGGTATAAGTTTAGTTAGTCAGAGCGACATTCCCGGTTGTTTTGCTTTAATAAATTTTAGCTATTTAGCATTACATAGGATATCCTTTCGTGCTTAGTATTATTTTGGCGAAGTATTCGCCATTCTGGCCTACGCTAGGCCATGTAGCCTAGTCGTTTGGTCCTAGTACTTCATGCATGATTTTGGTTTTTCCGAGTGTATTAAAATTTTATTGAAGCTTTAGGCTATGTTATATACATTTAAGATTATGTGGAATATTTCCAAGATAGTATACGAGTGAGTTTCGGTGATTTAGGTAATCGATTCTCTTGGTGCCTAGGCTAAATTGCTTATGGAGCCTTTAGTATACTTTCTCATACTCCCCGGTTGCTTTCTTTTCTTCGGAGAAGGTATGCAATCCCTTTCCCTTTGTTTAAGCCTTAGGCTTATCCCTAAGTGGTTTATCTGAATTAATTTTCGATAAAACTATACTGGGGTGTTACTGTACCTTCCTGTTCCAGTAAGTCTGGTTCAAAGAGGGACAGAACAACAGAGTTTTTTAGTCTGAGTCTGTATTTGTCTGGCTTGGGGTAGAGTCTCCCTCGCTTGCCTGACACAGACATAGGTGGCTTAGCCTCCTTAGGTCACTACCGAAGGTTTCTGTACGAGATGATTCCTTCTTTTGTGATCTACCAGACTAGTCCTTGTTGCTGTTCTCGGGGGAGGATAAGTTTCTTTCCCTGGGAGTAGCAACACCTTCCTTGCTTTGGTGCTCTGGGAGCTGGCAAGTATTGCTGGCCTCCCCCCTTGGATCTCCCTTAGGCTAAGATAAGTTTCTTGGCTGCGGGTGATCCGTCACTAAAGCAAGGTTGGTAGGACCCTCTTTTGTCCCTTCCCCCTCTATCTCCGTAATGGCCTAGCCATTACAGTACTGTACGTCATTCTACATCTGGACCTAGAATAGGTTAGGATATGGAATTGACTCAGTCCCTTGCCGGCCGGCAGAGCTGCCGGCCGGCAAGGGTCTTCTGTTTTGAGTGCTGCTCGGACCTCCCTTGGTCCCTCATCCATGCTGGCTGCAGAGCAGACGGCATTGGTCAGGAAGCCTGAATTAGATTCTCCCCTTCCTTATATGCACTCTTTCGGATTGCCGGGCTTGGAGGTAGTGTACACTCTTATCCCGGCATCCTTTCTGTTTTTCTTCTAGTGCTGTACCCGACCCGGCTGCCGGCCTATGAGGCCGGCAGCCGGGCGGTTGTAGTCCTCTGGTTCTTTTGCTGCCGGCTGGCATTGGTCCTGTACCTTTGCCGGCCGGCTTATGTCAGCTCTTGTCTGCCGGTCACCAAGAGTGTGGCCGGCAGCCGGGTACTACCTTGTGTAGTTGCCGGCCGGCAGTCATTGCCGGCCGACATTGGCTGTTGCCGGCCGGCAGTTGCTGCCGGCTGGCAAATGCATTTGAACCAGCGTTCTGCCGCCTTATAGCTGTTAAGTAGTATACTTTAAAGCTAGTTATGGTGTGTGCCGCGGCACATAACCTCCTATACTGTACCAGTATTCTTCAGTATAACATATACTGTAAGAAGAAAACTATAGTATGGGTTTTGGTACAGCACTGTGTGTTCTAGCACTTTTGTGTTTTCTTGCACAGCCCTTTGCTGTTGCCCTACAGATAGGAAAGTGAGTTCTTTCCTGTCTATTATCCAGGATTTTAAAATCATTGCTTAGGTGTGAGCTCCGCCTGTTTCCTCTGGAAACTTTGCATTGGTTATTCTAGAAGAGATTAACCATTTGATTTTATTATCTGGAAGGCTGCAACAATGGGTTGTGAGGGAAACACAAGTGTGTGTCTTTCCTTTCTGAATTGTTATGCTATACTATGCATATCCAGTGATACATAGTTCACTTGATACTCATGGAAATTTCTTCTCTTTACAGGAGGACCCTCCGAAGTGCGGAAGTGTTTTCTGCAACGCCCGCAGCAAGAACCTCTGCGGACATGAGTTTTGTAGGAGACACGCAGCATGCGCTGTCTCCAAGGATGATCTCCAGTATTGGGACCCTCAGGTATGTACTGTGTGCACTAACCTGATTACTGAGGCCTTTGATTCCCCTAGGACGGCGGAATCAAGGGATAAAGCAAGGGAGAAGCTTCGTACCTGGGTAAGGGGCTTCCAAAAGAACACCTCTGGCCCTTATCTTCCAAGTGAGAAGATGAGGGCGTATCTTTTCCCTAAGGCATCAGCTGATGCAGTGATTCCCCAGCCTCAAGAGGAGATCCCCCAGGCTCAGATCCAGGTCGATGCTGAAATTGCGGTCGCGATGCAGGACATCCAGTTAGATGACAGGATGTCTGACGTGGACGAGCGTCTGGAGGAAGACCTCCTGGCAGGAGGCCAGGATGAAGTTCAAGCCCCAGACGTTGTAGAGGAAGAGGTCGACGAGGTGTCGGCTACTCCAGTTCAGATTCCGGAGCCTATTCCCTCAACATCGGCCGGTCTCCCAGTAGAGCTGGGACAGGCCCTCTCTTCTATTGTTGGAATGATCCAACAAATGCAGGAGAATCAGGAGAAGGCGGCTGCAATGGAACTGCGGATGCAGTGCCTTGCAGAATCACATGGGCCCCAGAAAAGGCTCAATGTGAAAGACCTTCCCTTGTGCTCAGATGCTAACCCATGGAGGTATGCTGAGCACATGCCGATGACGACTGGAAAGATCGTCATCTCGGATAAGCTGGGCTCAGTTCCCCTAGAGGAGGTGGAATTCTGGCCCAGCAAGGCATCATATCCGGACTGTTATGTCCGGCTGAGGAAGGAACCAGCTTCAAAGGAGGAGACAGAGCCGAAGGAGGTCATAGTGATGGACCATGCTAAGGCTCAAGCTCTACTTTCATCCTCGATGAAAGAGAGGGGCTTCTCTAACTCAAAGGTAGCTGCATTGAGCAAGAAGCTGCCTTCCTTTGTGTCCTCTCCTGCTAGAGCCTTCCCCTTTTTACAAAAAGGGTTTGCGGCTGTACTAAAAGCAGTCAAGGCCGGCAAGCCTTGCCCCTCCCTGGAGGAGTGTAAACCCTTGTCGCTGGCCCTGCCTATGGACCACAAAGACTGGAAGGACGTCCATCTTACGTTCTCAGTTGGAAAGTTGGAGGCTGATATCGCCGGACGGCAGTTCGGCGAGGACCTCCCCAAGCTGTCTGACTTTCTTTTGCGAAGAGAGTTCGAGACAAAAGAAAGACTGGCTGCCTCAATGTCTCTTCAGACTACTCATGAGACGATGGCAAGTGACCCCAAGGTCCATGAAATGTTCATGGTGGTGGCTAAGACTCATCTGGCCACAGTGACAAAGGACCTTTATGGCTTCATCAAGGCGAGGAGAGCTTGCAGGGAGTTCGTGTTCACCTCGGCTACGGTGAGGCACGAGCCAAGGAAACTAATCTCCTCCAACATTTGGGGAAAAGACCTTTTCCCTACCGATATGGTCAAAGAAGTTGTTGATAAGGCCGCCTTGGAGAATAGAAACCTTCTCCAGAACTGGGGCCTGGCTATCAAAAGAAAGTCTTCCCCGGATGAGGGTCCTCAACCAAAGAGGAAGACTATGAGGACTAGGCTACCGTCTCGGCCAGCCAAGCCCTTTAGACAGCAACAGCAACTGCAATTGCCATTGCCTCCAGTGCCCCAGATCGTGGCACAAACCCCGACCACTTTTCAGTGGGTACCCCAGGCTGTGTCGACACAGTCCACGGCATTCACCCCAACGTTCGAAGGGCAGTCTTTTTCCTTTCGAGCAAAGCCTAGAGGAGCAGCCAGAGGCTCGTCTAGTCGCCCCTCAAGGGGAAGGGGATTCAGGGGTGGTTGTGGTCAGGGAGGCAAGACCTCAGGACGGCAGTCCAAGTGAGATGATACCGGTAGGAGGGAAACTTCTGAAATTATGGGATCGATGGACCTTCGATCCCTGGGCCCACAGCCTACTCAAGAATGGACTGGGCTGGAGCTGGTACAGCACTCCACCCCCGTGCCTTCGGTTTTTCCAACACTCCACCCCCGTTCTGGAGGAGTACGTTCAAGAACTGTTGGAGAAAACTGTGATCCGAAAGGTGAAGTCCATCAAATTCCAAGGGAGGTTGTTTTGTGTTCCCAAGAAAGACTCGGAAAAGCTCAGAGTCATTCTGGACTTGTCGCCACTCAACAAGTTCATAGTGAATTGCAAATTCAAAATGCTAACACTGCAACACATAAGGACCTTACTGTCCAAGAGGGCATATTCCGTCTCTATAGACTTGTCAGACGCCTATTGGCACATCCCAATCAGCCGTTGACTCTCCCCCTACCTAGGGTTCAGGCTACAACGAAGACTATACGCCTTCAGAGCCATGCCATTCGGGCTAAACATAGCCCCAAGGATTTTCACGAAGCTTGCGAGCGCAGCTCTCAAACAATTACGCCTAAAGGGAATTCAGGTAGTAGCCTACCTGGACGACTGGTTGGTGTGGGCAGCATCCGAGACAGAATGCTTGCAAGCTTCCAGTCAAGTGACCCAGTTCCTAGAGTACCTAGGCTTCAAGATCAACAGAAATAAGTCTCGACTTTCTCCATCTCAAAAGTTCCAGTGGCTGGGAATCCACTGGGACCTTTTGTCACACCGTTTCTCCATCCCGGCGAAGAAAAGGAAGGAGATAGCGGGTTCTGTCAAGAGACTTCTAGATTCCGAAAGGATATCAAGACGTGAACAGGAGAGAGTACTGGGCTCTCTCCAGTTTGCTTCGGTGACAGACCCAGTGCTAAGAGCACAGCTAAAGGATGCAACTGGAGTTTGGAGAAGTTATGCATCAAACGCGCGAAGAGATCTGAGAAGACCAGTTCCGCTTCGGCTACGTACTCTTCTCAGGCCTTAGTCCCAAGCCAGACATCTAAAGAAGTCGGTTCTTCTTCAGCCACCTCCCCCGTCGGTGACGATTCACTCAGACGCCTCAAAGGAGGGATGGGGAGGTCACTCTCATCGGAAAAAAGTCCAGGGGACTTGGTCCAAGCTATTCAAGACCTTTCACATAAACTTTCTAGAAGCTATGGCAGTGCTCCTTACCTTAAAGAAAGTCTCCCTGCGTCACTCGATCCACATAAGGTTGGTGATGGACAGCGAGGTAGTTGTGAGATGCTTGAATCGACAAGGATCGAGGTCACCACACCTCAACCAGGTGATGTTGGCCATTTTCCGATTGGCGGAAAAGAAGAAGTGGTACCTGTCGGCAGTTCACCTTCAAGGAGTCCGCAACGTGACAGCGGACGCTCTATCCAGGTTCACACCGATAGAGTCGGAATGGTCCTTAGACGCAGGATCATTCTCCTTCATTCTGAATCAAGTCCCAGAACTGCAGATAGACCTCTTTGCAACGAAAGACAACAAGAAGTTGCCCCTGTACGTGCCCCCGTACGAGGACCCCTTAGCGGAAGCAGTGGACGCGATGTCCCTCGACTGGAACAGATGGTCCAGGATTTATCTGTTCCCTCCTCACAACCTTCTGTTGAGGGTCCTCAACAAACTGAGATCCTTCAAGGGGGTAGCGGCAATAGTGGCCCACAAGTGGCCGAACAGCGTGTGGTTCCCCTTGGCATTGGAACTACAGCTGAAGTTTGTGCCGCTACCACATCCAGTTCTGACCCAGCGAGTCCAGAAGTCGACTGTCTGTGCTTCATTACAGAAAACCCGAACCCTGCAGCTCATGATTTTCTCTCCCTAGCGGTGAGAAAGCGTTTCGGGATTTCGAAAGCCAGCATAGACTTCCTAGAGGAATATAAGTGCAAATCTACTAGAAGGCAATATGAGTCATCTTGGAGAAAATGGGTGGCCTTTGTCAAGGCGAAGAGTCCGCAGGAGATCTCGACAGACTTCTGCTTATCTTTCTTCATCCACCTCCATGGTCAAGGGTTGGCAGCTAACACGATTTCAGCGTGTAAGTCTGCTTTGACAAGACCCATTCTATATGCCTTCCAGGTCGACCTATGTAACGAGATCTTTAATAAAGTTCCGAAAGCCTGCGCTAGGCTCAGACCTTCAGCACCTCCAAAGCCCATTTCATGGTCTTTAGACAAAGTTCTTCATTTCGCTTCTTTGTTGAGCAATGAAGAGTGTGCGTTAAAGGATTTTACACAAAAAGTTATTTTCCTATTTGCACTCGCGTCCGGGGCCAGGGTTAGTGAGATCGTAGCCCTCTCGAGAGAAGCAGGTCGTGTTCAGTTCCTGGATGGGGGAAAACTGAACCTGTTTCCGGAGCCTACGTTTCTCGCCAAGAATGAGTTACCCACCAACAGGTGAGGTCCCTGGAGAATCTGCCCTCTGAAAGAAGATGCATCTCTATGTCCAGTAGAATGCCTAAAGGTCTATCTTCGTAGAACTTCAACTTCAAGGGTGGTCAACTATTCAGGGGAGAAACATCAGGCTCAAATTTATCTCTGAATCAACTCAGAGCGAAAATCACATATTTTATTCGCAGAGCGGATCCTGACAGTACACCCGCAGGTCACGATCCGAGGAAAGTTGCCTCATCCTTAAATTTCTTTAATTGTATGGATTTTGAACATCTCCGTTCATACACTGGCTGGAAGTCTTCCAGGGTGTTCTTTCGCCACTATGCGAAGCAAGTAGAGGAACTAAAGAGATCTGTGGTAGCAGTTGGTCGCGTCGTTAACCCTACTGTTTAACTCTGCGAGGAACAGTGGCTTTAATTGGGACGATTAATTCCAGGGTGAGTGTGTAGTTACATACTGTACTACAAACTAAATGAGGGTACTGAGTTGCCCATATAGACTGTTCCATTTCCAAAGGTGAACCTAGCATAGGTGCAGACATGTGTGCCGAGCGTTTCTAACGTTAATGTGATTGATTTGTAATACAGACTTTTATGGCTTGATACCTCGGTATCTTAAAAAAGTGGCATTTAATGTTTTTTCTTTCAGATAAACAAGTTCTGTTTACTATCATACTTATGCTTAAAGTTTTGGGTTATCCTCTTTTTATATATATATATATATATATATATATATATATATAATTGTTGTTAACCTGTCTATTTATTGTCTGTCAATAAACTTGTTCTTGAGAACCTTGCGTCTCTTTCACCTGTGTCAATTTATTGGTATAATTGAGCATTTATTCTATGTACCTTATCTGGGATAATTCTAATAGAATTGTTCCTTTATGCAAGCTATGTTGCATTGGTTTATGATTCCCTTAACGGGAGGACTCCGTCCCATAAGGGGACAAGGGCGGTTTTACTAGTTTCTTCCTATGCGGATATAAACCTTTGTCCAATATAAGTATTGTGCGGATAACTGGTCAATATTTCATATTGACGCAGTGGTTCTTTACAAACTATGCTTTACTTAATATAGGGTGAGACCACTATATTAGCTTGCCTGGTATTCATACATAGGTATATGTACTCTTCGAGACTTTTCCAGAGTCTAGTAGGACTCTTCCCTGTAGGGGGCAAGAAGCTCTAACATGGTTTATAGTTAGTTGAAAAGATGTATAACGGTAACATCTTAGGTCTCTAGGTCTAGTCGACCGGGAAAAATTACCTCCTTGGAGTACGGCACGTTCTGAGAATCCTCAGATACAGTAATGCTCTGGTATACTTCCATCAGGACGACATGGCTTGAGCCCAAAAAACGGATTTTGAGCGAAGCGAAAAATCTATTTTTGGGTGAGATGGCCATGTCGTCCTGATAGACCCGCCCTTGCCTTTCTAAGAAAGAGCTGTAGGACCCCTCCCTACATACAGTATCTGTAGCACCTCGTGTACGCTACAAGGAATACAAATGGCGCTAGGATTGGCGCCAGGCACGCTTAATAAACGGGAGATAGGGAGCGGCTCCCCCTTTTTCTTTTCCGAATTCGTTTCTTGCCAATTGCCCCCTGCGATACGAAATCTCTGTTCGGGGTGCAGATTGCCATGTGGCGTGTCAAGAATACGTCCTCTGATATGTCGCGATATCCCTTTCACGAGGGATATTCGCTCCAGGAGTTAGAATTCTGGTACCTTAAGGTAAATTCTCTGGGAATATTGCCGTAGTTGTAATATACCCTAGGAAGCTACCCTATAGGAACTTCCATCAGGACGACATGGCCATCTCACCCAAAAATAGATTTTTCGCTTCGCTCAAAATCCGTTATATATATTTGGGCTTAAGCCATGTCGTCCTGATGGAAGTTCCTTCATTAGTAGCTTCCTAGGTTCTATGTGACTACAGTGATATATCCCAGAGAATTTACCGAAGGTACCCAGAATTCTAACTCCTGGAGCGAATATCCCTTAACGTTCTAAGAAGGGATATCGCGTAAGGACGTAATGGACGTAATGGCACACCTCATAGCAATCTGCACCCCAGATAGAGTTTACGTTCGAGGAGGTGTGGCAAAAATAAAAAGGGGGACCCTTCAAAAGCCATCCCCGTTCCCTACTACTATCGATAGTATAACAGCGCCATTCCCACAATAGTGGCCATTCCTTTATTTGTAGCGATTTCGCTCGGTGGTATTTTCCGGGATCGAATTTATTTCGATCGGTTAAAGGATTATTATTATGCTTTCTTCATCTTCTTCCGCCTTCGGAAAGTTGAGTATCGGGTCTTTACTTTGAATATGTTTCAGCTCTTGTTTCTCAATGATATTGAGTATTTATTGTGTTTATAGAGCTAGGTTATTACTGGAGGCGCCATGGGCGCTGTCGTTCTTAGGCATGCGTTATTTAGTTAGCGGAACGACTTCCAGTTTTAAGTAGCCTTATTTAATTCTCGTAATTAATTAGCTATTTAGGCATATTCTTGTGAAGACGTGATTATATGCATAATTTTTTCTTTTTCCTCTGTCGATCGTATAGTTAGAGTTTCAGTGATTTAGGTAACCGAGAACTCGTCTAGCTTAGTTAGGCTAACCTAGACACTGTCTATACGTTCGACATTCCCCGATTACCTTTGTGTTTTCTTTTCATTCCATTGGAGACTGATACCTCCTGTAATGTTATGGAACTTCTCACGTCTCTTCGGAGACTTACAGGTAGTCCCTTTCCCTCTGAGTGTAGTCCCAGACTACAACCCTTAGGGCCGTGCCTGAATATTATTGAGACATGGCTGTCCTGGGGTTTGGTTTCTGCCTATCCCCTTAACCTTTGGTTGTGGATATACCTGCAGGTTTTGGGATTTGGTCAGAATCTCAGAGTATTTAGTCTTATGTCGTTGACCTTTCGACAGGGTGAGTTGGTTGAGGGATACCTTTACTCCCCTGCCGACAAGGTTACCGACAATGGAGGTTAGCCCTCCATAATCGCTTTTGATTTGGTAGTATACCATTTCTCCTTGCGACTAAAGACTTGTCCTGTGCCACAGTTCCTTTGGCTGAAAGTAATCCCTTTTAGCCTAAAATAACGTGGCACTGGAATCCTGTTTCTCTTTGTGGGAGGAGGCGCAGTGTCGCCCCCTCCCCTTACTGTGTCGGCAGTCTCTGGGTTGGAGTCTCTCCTAGTACCCGGATTCTGTCGATACCTTACAGAAACAGAGTTCCTTTTATAGGTGCTAGGACTGTCAAGTTTGACAGTTCCTTTCACAATTGTTACAGGACCCTTTTCCCCTTCCCCTCACCCCTTTTTAATGGTTTATTCATTGCCCCTTAGGCTGACATCCTGCATTCTTTCCTTAACGGTAGAGTACTGGATGCAGCCAGACTACCTCTCTCATCCGGGCTGACGGCAGGGCATACTGCCGCCTGCCGGCCTGGCCGACATTGCCGGCCTGGCCGACATTGCCGGCCTGGCCAACATTGCCGGCCTGGCCGGCAACCAAGATGGCTGCCGAAAGTCCTGCCGACAGTCATGGACTGTCGGCAGCTGCCGACTTTGCCGGCCGGCAGTTGTCGGCATTATAGCCCTTTTTGCCGGCCTGGCCGACAACCAAGATGGCTGCCGACAGTCATGGACTGTCGGCGGCTGCCGTCGTGGCCGGCAGTTGTCGTCATGAGAGCCCCTTTTTGCCGGCCTGGCCGGCAACCAAGATAGCTGGCGACAATCATGGACTGTCACCAGTTGCCGGCCTGGACGGCAGTGGCGCCCATGACGGCTGTGAGTGGTTAGTCCCTTCTGTCCCCGAGGTTCTCAGTCCTCCCTTGGACTGTAGCTTTGGGTGCTGTTGCCTGTATGCTGTCGGCAGGGCCGGCAACGCGGCGCGCCGACTGTATCTTTACTGTCGGCGGGTTGCTGACAACAGTACTGCAGCTATATAGAAGCCTGAATGTTACATTCTCCCCTTCTATTAGAACCTCCTTTCGGTAAAAAGGTAGTCTATTAGACTTTTCTTCCTTAATTACTGTATATAGTTACAGTTAAGGATAGCCCTTTTTTCCATACTGTCTCTCTCTCTGTCTCGCTAGGCCTGCAAGGTATGCAGACATATCCTAGCCAGACCGGCAACATGCCGGATATACTGCTGTATAGGTAATACAGATAGCTAGTATATCTCAGTATAGGATATACTGTAGATAGAAAACTATTATATTTCTTATACTAGTGGTTTCTTCCAATATATTTTGGATATCTAATTCGGGCAATTGCTGAGCCTAATCCTATATTGAATGAATATGATTTCTTCAATATCCTGATTAGAAATCAGTTTTAGGATTATCCTGCAATATTAAATATTTCAGGCATGAGTAATACACTCTTATCCTGTAAAGGGTACAGCCCCTTTTTCTGTGAGTCTCCCTGATCAGGAAACTCTATGATTTAATATAGTAGGAAGACTACAGCAAATGACCCGAGTAGGATGTTCATTTATATGTCTTTATTTTTCTGTTCCATCTAGTGCTAGATGGACCCTACTGTCATATGCTGCCTTGTAGGTAGCATAATGATAAGACTGCATGACATAGGTACAGTAGTCAATATGTTGCAATTTGCATCTTTGCAATCTAGAAACTACAGTACCATGTTACAGTAGTTTTCCCCTGGGTATCCTCCAGCGAGTGTTCTGCTGATACCGTTTATATATTGAAGGAATAATTTCTTCAATAGTCTGATTTGATATCAGTCATCCTGACCCCACAGTATTAACAATTTTGGGATAGTGAATTGATACTTCTCTACCCCTAAGGGTAAGTAACCCTTCTACGTGGATTTTCTCACAGAGAAAGCTCCATGTAAGTTAATACTGAGGGGAGGTAGCAGCATTTGCTCGCGGAGGTATACAGGTATGTATCTCCTACTATCCCTTTATAGCTTCTATCCTAAGCTATTTTGTTGTAGATGACATTTACATGTTGATTATTAAGTAATAATCCATTATATACTCATTTGGTTTTCCTTTCTTTACAGATGGAACACCAGATACCTTGTACGGCAGTCCACTGCAGAGCCAAGGGTAAGGACCTTTACGGTCATAATACTTGCAGGTTACATGCCCCCTGCAATATTATTTCCGGATCCCTACATTATTGGAACCTGCAGGGTTGCAATATTTGCTGGACATTGATGTCTGAAGGTTTTGATAATCCCAAGTCTACAGAGACTAAGGATGTAGCACAGTATAAATTACGTAACTGGATGAGAGGCTTCCAAAAGATCTCTCCGGGACCTTTCCTACCTAATGATAGGATGCGTAAGCTATTATTTCCAGAGTTAAGTGAGGAAATAGTAGTGCCTCAGGAGTCAACTACGTTCCCTGATGGCGAGAAAACCTTTGGGATCGAGGACAAGAAGTGCCCTAAGATAGAAGAGAAATATGTTGTATCGGACTTTCCTCCGCCTTTGCTGGCTAAAGAGCCATTGATGTCAACATCTTCGTCTTCTACCCCTCTTTGGGATAATGTGGTACAATTATGTATCCAACTGAAGAATCAGATAGAGAGCTTTAGTAAACAAAGCAAAAAGCGAGAAGTAAAACACAAGATAGAACCACGTAAAGCTCCTCTTGCTGCTTCCCACGGGTCAGTTAAACGACCCATGAATCATGACCTTCCTTCATGCTCCTTAACCAATCCCTGGAGGTTTGCGGAGCTGATGTCGATTTCAAATGGCAATCTCTTCATTTCAGAGAAAATAGGTACTGTTCCCTTGGACAAAATCCAATTTTGGCCAAGCTCTGAGGTTTTCCTTAATTGTTGGGTTCGACTGAGGTTCGAACCAAAAACAAGGAAAAGAACGGAACAAAAGGAGGTCATGATTCTTGATCATGATAAGGCACAGACTATCCTTTCAGATAATCTGAAGAAGGCGGGTTATTCAGAGACGACGGTTTTCTCACTGAATAACATACACTCTTCCTTTCTTGCTACTGCTTCACTCTCCTTCCCCTTTATGGAGAAGGCATTTACTTCTGTTACCAAAGCTGTAGAGGCGGGTGAGTCATGTCCCACACTCGATGAGTGCAAGCCTTTGTCACCAGCTTTTCCCGGACAGGAAAACGATTGGAAGGAAGTCCATTTGACATTTTCAGTAGGAAAATTAGACAAGGATGTTGCAAGCCGACAATTTAATGTATGTCTCTCTAAATTGTCCGATTTGCTCTTGTTTAATGAGCACGAGTCAAAGGAGAGACTGGCGACATCCCTTTCTCTACAAAACTACATAGAGTTGTGTTCATCTTACGAGAACACCCCAGACATGCTCATGGTCGTAGCCAAAATGCATATGGCAACATTGGTGAAGGACCTTTACGCCTTTGTGAAGGCTAGGAGAGCATGTAGAGAGTTTGTGTTTGCTACTGCAACGGTGAAACACGAAACAAGGAAGCTAATATCTTCCAACATTTGGGGTAAAGACCTCTTCCCACAAGAGGTCATTAAGGAAGTAATTAAGAATGCCGCCATGGAAAACATAAGTCTTCCCCAAAAATGGGGCATTCCCTCAAAGAGAAAATCTTCTGTGGTTGTGGGTCCCCAACCTAAAAAGAAGATCGAAAATACTGGAAATATCTGGGCTGCTCAACAACAGCCCATTATTCTAGTGACCAAGATTCTACAGGCAGATGGTCAAAAGTCTAAACCTACTGGTAGTTCGAAGCATAAAGACGCTTCGGCTAGGAGGAACATTCCCTCAGGATCGCAGGACCTTCGATCCTTCGGTCCAGAGCCTATTCAAGATGAGCCATTGATGGGGAACAGAAATGTCCCTACTATTATCTCCTTACCTTCTCCTACACTTCAAAACCCTCCTGGAGGAGTATACATGAGAGCTATAGAGCATACAGGTAGTAAGAAGGCTACGGCTCATCAAGTTCCAGGGAAGGCTATTTTGTGTTCACAAGAAGGACTCAAGAAGTCTCTGAGTCATTCTGAACCTGTCGCTACTCAACAAGTTCATAATAATCTGCAAGTTCTGAATGTTAATCCTTCTGAACATATGGACCTTGTTCCAGCTAAGGGTGTTCGTAGTCTTGCCAGACCTGAAAGGTGTCCTCTGGAACCTTCCAGTCAGCCACCCCCCTTCCTCCTGCCTAGGATTCATGTCACGGAGAGTAACATTCATCCTGGAACAGATACGTATCAGACTCACAGTCCTAAGTATCTTCATAGTGATGACCCGGTTCCTGGGACATCTCAGATGCAAGATATGCTTCTAGAAGTCTCGACTTTCTCCAGCTCTAGGGTTTCGATGGCTAAAAAACCATCAAAGCCCTCATTCACATTAGCCCCCTTTTCCCTTGGGAAGTTAAAAGGAGCTCGCGAGGTCTGTCAGGAGATGCAGCTAATCGATCAGATTCCCAAAATGCCAACAAGGAAAAGTGCTAAACTTTCCCCAGTTCGCAATAATGACAGACCTAGTGCAAAGTGCACATCGGAAAGATGCGTTAAGAGCCTGGAGAAAACATACATCAAACGCTTGAAGAGATAAAAAAAGACTGAGATCGGTCCCTCTTCAATCGCTTCTTTAACAAGAGTTAAAACACGAAAGTCCCCGGATTCTGCTGGTCCTTTCGTGGGCGGGAAAGCACCCTCCACACTGATCAGACTCCCTACCTCTGAGCTGGTACACCGAAGCGATATTAAGACGTCACAATCGAACGTCTCATACAGTCTTAGTAATGTTTCCCATCCCTTTCCTAAAGGGATGGCACCTAACAGCAGTTCATTTACATTTGATCCACGATGTGACGGTGGGTACTCTATCACGGTCCAAGGCGATAGAGTTGGAATGGTCCATGGACGCAGACATATTCCCTCCCAAATGGGAACAAGTCCCGGAACTGCAGATCGACCTCTTCATCACGAGCGTCTTCAAGAAACTACCTCGCTAAATAGCCCCATACGAGGTTCCTCTAATGGGTCTGATAGACTAGATGAGGCCGGTCCTAGCTCCGATCCTAGGTATATTTCCGAAGGTTCAGAAATTAACTGCCTTCGGTTTATCACAGAGAACCCAAACCCTTCATTTCATGAATTTCTTGCTCTAGCGGTTAGGAAAAGGTTTGGAATCTCAGAAGGCAATATAGGATTCTTAGAAGAATACAAGGCTAAGTCTACTAAAAGACAATATGAGTCTTCCTGGAAGAAGTAGGTGGAATTTGTTAAATCAAAAGGACCGAAAGAAACTTCTATAAACTTCTGTCTGTCCTTCTTTGTCCACCTTCATAGCCAGGGGTTGGCGGCCAATACGATAAATACGTGCAAATTGGCCTTGACTAGACCTCTCCTATATGCCTTCCAAGTGGATCTGGCAAATGAAATCTTTAACAAGATTCCGAAAGCATGTGCTAGACTTAGACCTGCAGCACCACCAAAGCCAATCTCTTGGTCTTTGGACAAGGTCTTACATTATGCCTCATCGGTGAACAATGAAGATTGTTCTCTTAAGGACCTAACCCAAAAGGTTATTTTCCTGTTCGCAATAGCCTCTGGGGCTAGAGTTAGTGAAATAGTGGCTCTATCGAGAGATGAGGGCCACATCTAGTTCACAGATTTAGGAGAACTCAATCTCTTCCCTGATCCATCATTTCTCGCTAAAAACGAGCTACCCACTAAGAGGTGGGGTCCCTGGAGAATCTGTCCTCTGAAGGAAGATGTCTCTTTATGTCCTGTAGAGTGTCTAAAGGTCTATCTTCGTAGAACTTCAGACTTCAGGGGAGGTCAGCTCTTTAGAGGAGAAACTTCGGGATCAAAGTTATCTTTAAATCAACTAAGGGCGAAGCTCACCTACTTTATTCGTAGAGCGGATCCAGACAGTACTCCCGCAGGTCATGATCCGAGAAAGATTGCTTCATCACTGAACTTCTTTCAGTACATGGACTTTGAGCGTCTTCGTTCATACACTGGATGGAAATCATCCAGGGTGTTTTACAAACACAACGCAAAACAAGTGCATGAACTGAAACACTTTGTAGTGGCGGCAGGTAGTGTTCTAAAACCTGCCCCCTGATTTTTTGTGATACATTTTTTTGTTTGGGTCCTCACTTGTCCTCGGACATGTTCTGGATAGGAATCATCCAGGATGTTCTACAAACACTATGCTTTGCTAGTCCATGATCTGAAGCAATATGTGGTGACATCAGGTAATTTATTTACTCTGCCGTTTATTCTACGATGAACAGATAATTGACTGGGACTGTCAATTAAGGGGAGAGGAAGTCATCCTTTTTAAGTATGCCTTCTTTTATTTATGTGTTACCATGGTAGCACTAGCTCTGTTCTAAAATCCCAGGTGTGGAATTATACAGATAGCTCTAGTGCCGGTGTACGAAGTACATAGGGTAGTTAATGGTAACCAGTACAGGTTTTATGAAGAGCGGTTATCTTTTACCTTCTCTTCAATCTAGAGTGGCATTTCTTGACTTCATTCCTTCAAGAAGGAAATACGATTCCTGTACTTGTTCCAGGTATAATCCCATTGTCAAACTACATTCGTTTTGCTAGCTATCTCTTGTAGTCATTTATTTAGAATAAATGTATATTTGAATGTAGTGCGTCCATCTTCGCCAAACAATTGTATCTATACATGCTAGGCTTTTTATTTGCTTAGAATGCATCCTTCACTTCTGTATGCATCTAAGGTTAGACATAAGAGACACTGATATCTTTTTGACCAATTATACAACTTGAGACTATTTGTATATTCAGTGGATACTTAAGTTTGGTCATACTATTTATGTTAACCTTGAAATCCCTTTTCAACTGTCTAGATGACTCTTCCCTGTAGGAGGCAGGAAGCACTAACATTGTTTATGATTAGTGATGATGACATATAATGGTATTGTCACAAGTCTCATATGGTCAGTATGACCATTGAAAAGGTTGATATAAGGTTTAGGCACTGATGAAAAATCCACAGATACATTAATACTTTGGTATGCTTCCATCAGCACGACATGGCTTGAGCCCAAAAAACGGATTTTGAGCGAAGCGGAAAATCTATTTTTGGGTGAGATAGCCATGTCGTCCTGATGGACCCACCCATCTCTTCTGCAGAAGAGATCTACAGTTCCCTCCCGTAGTACTGTATCTGTAACAGCCTATGCTCAATGCTACAAGGAATGGCCACTATTGTGGGAATGGCGCTGTTGTACTATTGATAGTAGTAGGGAACGGGGATGGCCTTTGAAGGGCCCCCCTTTTTATTTTTGCCACACCTCCTTGAACGTAAACTCTATCTGGGGTGCAGATTGCTATGAGGTGTGCCATTACGTCCATTACGTCCTTACGCGATATCCCTTCTTAGAATGTTAAGGGATATTCGCTCCAGGAGTTAGAATTCTGGGTACCTTCGGTAAATTCTCTGGGATATATCACTGTAGTCACATATAACCTAGGAAGCTACAAATGAAGGAACTTCCATCAGGACGACATGGCTATCTCACCCAAAAATAGATTTTTCGCTTCGCTCAAAATACGTTTTATATATATATATATATATATATATATATATATATATATATATATATATATATATATAAAACCCACAAATACTCATTGATATAAAATTAACTCTGCCTCAGGATCACAGTCTCATAGGGAAAGTCAGTCATTGTAAAATATTTCTGCAAGGAGCAAGGCCAAGGATTCGAACCTCAGCAAATTTTACTGTTTGTATTTTTTCTCTCTCGCGTTGAGGTTCGATTCCTTGTGCAGAACGAAATCTTCATCGTTAATGAAATTTTCGTATGGGACTATAAAGCTTAATTCGTTCTTAGAAATAATTCCTTCTCTATGTCTTTGAGAAATCTATTTTTAATACCTACTCAGTTTAAGACATAAAGTTTTTTTTATATTAAATTCAAAACCTTGTCTGTCTGTAGTATAGTATTCTTAGTGCACAGAAATTGTTAGTGAATATGATTGAAAATGAAAATATAACAATAGCAATAATGATATAAATAATAATATATTAAATTTAGATGTTAAAGTACTGGAAAAAAATACTTTCTTAACCTGCCCTGTTAGTCAAGTTTTTTCGTGGTTTCTTATTCGCATATGTCTGTAGAGAAATTCTGGCTTGGTTGCCGGAGTGCCAACTTTGGGGAACTCCGATAATTTTCCTAAATGTAAGAGGCTGCTGCTTGTGGAGATGGAAATAACTTTTCAATCAACTAACTTACAATAGCGTGGGATACCTCTTTCCCCATATCAATTTGAGGCAAGGAATCGATTTCTGAAGTTGGTTTGAGGTCAAATTCATGGTCAATTTAAAGCTCTGCGTATCAAAAGATAAAATTAAGCGAGTGATAAACTATGCGTATCACAAGATAAAATTAAGCGAGTGATAAAGTCACAGAAAAGAAAGGCTTAGGGTGAGAAGACACAAACTAGGTCTTATAATAAT